>NW_007578614.1:177200-184272 GCF_000690725.1 Stegastes partitus
GCAGAAAGATTCCGGTGCCCCCACCGGGACGCGAACCAGCAACCTTCATGCTGCGAGGCAACAGTGCCAACCACCGAGCCACCATGCAGCCCAGTTTGTCTGTTTTGCTTTCTGAAATACCTGTCTGTTTGCCACCTGTTGATCTATCCAATTTGTATACTTCGTGTTAAACTGCTTGTGTTCTTTGGCTGATGTCTTCCTTGTGCTCTTTGTGTTTTTTGTACCTTTTTGGTTTTTGGAGTTTTTGTTTCTTTGGATTGCTTTAATCAGCTATGAACTTTCCCTGCATTCTCCAGCCATCTTGAAACTCCAGACTTGCAAAGGCTTTGTGCACATAAATAGGCGAGAGGTCGAGTTACAAACTGTAGTGAAAAGCCCAGCTAAGGTAAATATTCCAAATACACTGTACATATGTCCAAAGAATTCTTTTCAAAACCTGAACAACATTGGTATATCCTACATGTCTTAATAGGAACATGCTCCCTCAAAATAAGAACTATTTTGAAAAATTCAAACATAATGTGCTCAAATGAAATTCAGAATGTTTTTCATATTTGGAAAAAAAGTGAAATATAGGTCAGCATACATTGCCAGTCACTAGTTAAAATTACTGTGCACATTGCATGTTGTGTTTCTATGACAACCAACAACTTCAAGCTGACCTCTGAGCTTCAGCTTATTTCTGATTTATTTCAATTTTGAATGTGATATAAAAGTGTGTTTCCGTTATGTTTATGCAACATCTTGCAACATCTTACTTTTGATATTAAAACATATAACAAAATATAAACAATAACAATAACAATAGTCCCTTGTGGGGTCTTCCAAAGCAAACTGGTCCTTCGGGATGGACCAGACTAAAAGTTCTGGAGCACTGTTGTGTTGGTGTTTTACCTGGAGAATGAGTGAGTTGCCTCTCTGTGACTGCATGGCATGGAGGGGACAACTTCTTAGAGTCTCTGGGTGGTGTCCTGGAAGAGGTGCTGCCTGGAGACTCCATAGTTTTCCTGGGGGACTTCAACACTTACATGGGCAATGATGGAAAAAAAAACCTGGAGGGGCATGATTGGGAGGAACAGCCTGCCTGATCTGAACCTCAGCTGTGCTCTGTTGGACTTCTGCGCTAGTCATGGATTGGCCATAATGCACAATATGCTTGACGATTAGGTGGTTAGTAGATGTACTTAGTACCACACCACCTTAGGCTAAAGGTCAATGGAAGACTTTGTAGTCATGTCATGAGATCTGCATCTGTATGTCTCTGACACTCTGTAAAGAGAGGAGCAGAGACATTTCTTTGAGGAACTCCCCAACCCGGTTAGCACATCCTCTGCTGAGCTGCTGAACTGGAAGACACAGAGAAAGCCTCACCCAGAGGTTGCCAAGGTAGCCAAGAAACTTCTTGGTGGCAAGGTACCAGGTGTGGATGAGATTTAACCTGAGATACTAAAGGCTCTAGACATTGTTCGGCTGTCTTGCCTGACAAAATTCTTTAGAGGTGCATGGACATCGAGGTTGAAGCTTGTGGAGTGGCAAACAGGGGTGGTGGTTCCCATTTTTAAAAAGGGGGACCAGAGGGTGTGCCCAACTATCGAGGAATCACACTGCTCAGGCTTTCTGGGAAAGTTTACTCTAAGGTGCTTGACGGGAGGCTCCAACTAATTGTCTAACCTCAGACTCATGAAAAGCAATACGGCTTCCATCCTAGTCGTGGAACAGTGAGCCAGTTTTTTTACCCTTGAGGTGCTACTGAATGGGTCATGGGAGTTTAACCAACCAGTCTACATGTGTTTTGTGGATTTGTAAAAGGTTTACAGTTTTGTCAANAGGATTAAGTGGTGTATAGATGATGGATGGATGGATGTTTGGGGTGCTTGCTGAAACAACTGATTTATGTTGAGGGGATAATGTTCCTCCTCCACCTGTCATAGTCACTTACATAATATACATAGATTACAGTATTTTAAGAATGTTGCTGTGTGAACAATAACGAATGCAAGATGTAGCAAAATGTGTTAAATGTTCTTAAAATGTGCATAAATTTTAGGTATTTAAGGACATTAAACATGCACAGTTGACTGCATGCATTTATTCCACCAAGCTTATGTGATATTTGCTATCAGTTTCTCTTCTGGAAAGCATTACACTTACTGTAAAACACTTTTTTTTTAGTGTCCAGGTTTTTGATGTCTAATCCATGATCCATGTAATGCCCACATTGCATCATACAGAGTAGTGTTCATGTATATTACCTTCTGCTACCAATCCCACAGTGCAATGTGTCACATCTTATAGATGCAAAAATACACATTTATGCAGCACTCCATCATCGATGACTCAAAATGACTATGATGTGTCAGACACAATAATTCACCGCTCGTTTTCCATATATTGTGTCTCATTTAAAGAGAAATTTGAATGAGTAGATAGAATACAGGGCATGGTTTTGGACGAAGCCCTTGATTTTCCTGTCGATACAGCATTCGGGTGTTGAATGACTCGCCTTCATACTCCATTAAAAGTCATAAACTAAGTTGCTTTCAATGTGCAAACTAATTAGATTTCTGTTGGCCAGCTGTGTTCAGGGTTCCAGGAACATTCCTGTTTACATGCAGCTGTGTGCACCCTCCTTCAGGGTTTTACACCAGTATTGGACTTGTTCAACTGTGTAAACACAGCTTCCTGTTGTAATTCCTTCCCATACTTAAAGGAGTCAGGGTTATTGGGATATTTGTCCATATCCAAAACCGGTTTATATCCAAGTCTTTCATTGTTTGAAGAACCAATATTATCCTTTTTGGGTTTTCCCTTAATATAGTTGCTTTTTGTAAATGTAGACGGTCCGCAAGTTTACAAAGCCCAAAATCCACAGCAAAATGAATTATTCTCTCCCACAGCACAGTAGATACCAGAAATGACATTTCAAAACTGAACTAAATGTATCATGGTTTTTGGTTTTGTTCAAAGTTTAGTTCCTGTTTTAGTTTAAAACAATCCCTGCTCTTGCGTGTCTCTAGCTATTTTATTTCTTCACTTTGTCAGTTTTCCCTCCTTTTCATTGCCCTCATTTTTTTCACCTGTGTCTCGTTTCCCCAATTAGTTCTGTGTGTATAAGTTGTGTTGTCTTTCTGTCCTCTTTACCAGTTTGTCTGTTTTCCATCCATCCATCCATTATCTATATACCGCTTAATCCTCACGAGGGTCACAGGGGGGCTGGAGCCTATCCCAGCCGACTTAGGGTGACAGAGGGTGTGCCCAACTATCGAGGAATCACACTGCTCAGGCTTTCTGGGAAAGTTTACACTAAGGTGCTTGACGGGAGGCTCCAACTAATTGTCTAACCTCAGACTCATGAAAAGCAATACGACTTCCATCCTAGTCGTGGAACAGTGAGCCAGTTTTTTTACCCTTGAGGTGCTACTGAATGGGTCATGGGAGTTTAACCAACCAGTCTACATGTGTTTTGTGGATTTGTAAAAGGTTTACAGTTTTGTCAACCAATATGCCCTGTGTGGTGGAGTACCAATGTCGTTGTCACAAGCCATTTGATTCTTGTGCAACCAATGGAGAGCTGCATTTGAATTCTCAACACAAAGTCAAACATGTTTCTGGTGGGTGTTAGATTCCACCAGAGTTGTCCGTTGTCTCCAATCCTGGTTTTGACATTAATGGACAGGATGTTAAGGCTCAGTCGTGGTGAGGAGGGTGTCCCAGTTTGGGAACCAAAGGATCGCATCTCTGCTTTTTGCAGATGACATGGTTCTGCTGGCCTTATTGGAACATGACCTTCAGTACACACAGGGGCGGTTTGCAGTGTGAAGCAGCCAGAATGATGGTCAGCCCCTCCCAGTATGAGGCCATGGTTGTCCAATGGAAACTGGTTGACTGCTCCCTCTGGTTTGGGGGGAGTTGCTGCCCCAATCAAAGGAGCTTAACAATCTCCAGGTTTTGTTTATGAGCCACAGAAAAAGAAGCAAGAGATGGACATGCAGTTTGGTGTGTCATCAACAGTAATACTCAGCCTTAGAGATAGGATGAGGAGCTCAGCCATCCAGAGGGAGCTTGGAGTAGTGTCGCTGCTCCTTTACATCAAATGGAGCCAGGTGAGGTGGTTTGGGCTTCTGATTAGGAGGTTTGCTGGGACATCCAGCTGGGAAGAAACAATGGAGTAAACCTAAAACTCGCTGACAGGATTATATGTCTGATCTGGCTTGGGAATGCCTTGGGATCCAGCAGGAGGGACTGGAAATTGTGGCTCTGGTGAGGGACATCTAGAAAGACCTGCGTCACATACTGCTACGTGACCCTATCCCGCATAGGCAGAAGAAAATGGATTGATGGACGTAAAATTAAACCATGTGGGAGTGTCATAAAGGCACTGCTGTTAGGCCTTACCAGTGAGTTGAATGCCAGCTTTCCAAGCAATAGACAAACCTTTCCTGCACAATAGCTTGTGACTGACCTAAATATTCAGGCTTTTGGTGACTAGTTGATTAAGTTGCATACTGAATTAAATAATCACTCACACATACCAAAAGAGACAGACTGACAGAGAGACAGCATTTTTGTGGCTAGTAGAGGCTAAATGACCACCGCCTGAAATTTGAAGATAAACGAAGTTATGACAGCTACATTGTCTGTGCGCTGCCGGTAATGCTGTCACACAACTGTACCGCCCACATTCATCTCTCTAATTCTTAAAAGAAAATAGTGTATTGACAAGCTCAAACCAGGAATTACTGTAAAGGAAGAAAACATTTTAGATCATGCAGTATGTACTAATGTGTTATTGTGTGATGAAATGTCAACTCAGAATAAACACACACGAAGTGTTATCTCTGTCTTAATTCTTTTATAGAAATGCTATTTACTGTCATGTCAGCAGATTGTGTGGGTTTGTAACTTCTCCCTGTACACACCTATTGAACAGCATATAGTGAAAATACATTGAAGCCACTGCTGAGGTTGGGAATTTGATAATAATATGGATATCACAAAACAACAGCTGTTAATAATAGAAAAGAAAATGGCACACATAAATGAGGGCATTAACGTCATAACAGGTTGTCCTGCAATTACCATCCAGTCCCTGAGCCTCTCTCTGATCAGTCAGACTCCTGTTGTTCTCAAAATAGTGAGAATAAAGTGAATCTACATAGACACCGAGCCAGCTGGAGGGACTTTAGAGCAACTTGGCTGCTGCCCGGATTCTCTGCACAGCCTGCCCTGACAGTAATTACAGCTCTGACTGAGTGTGTATGTGCTTGTGCTTGTTTGTACAGTAAGTGTGTGGAGAGTGGGGCTGGCAGCTCAGATAAAGCCTGAGGCGAGGCCCCTTGGAGAGAGGTGTGGGTGGAGGGTCGTGCCACTGCAGAGACGACCTTTTGAATAAAAGCCACTTCCCTGTGAGGAGTCCAGGTGAGCACACAATTACATTTTCCTAAAAAGAAACTCAAAATGCAAATGCATTCCTCTTATTCCAACTATAGAAATTATTTTCCTTCCTCGTTTTAATGTAGACCGACTCCAACAAGAAGCGCTTTAAAGATTTATTATGCATTTACTGACTTTATTCACCCCTGTTTTAAAAGCTTTCTTGCCTCCAACATGTGGGGAAAAAAACACCATGCACACAAGAATTAATATATGCATGTTGGGGCTGATGTCATAGCATCAGTGAACTCTGCTAACAAGTGTTATCTATATTATGCTTACCTGCTCTCTTTATGTACCTATGAATTCAAACTAATGCTGAAAAATATTTGAACATACTTTTTATCATCATTTTTCCCACAGTTGTGCATACTGCAACCCTGGGCTTTCACTTGTAAATTGCTGTCTCCTGTTCACTCGTACCTGCTGGGTGCACAGTTAATGCTTGTCCAATCATGTGCTTGTATGCAAACTATGATAAGTGCTTATCCAATTGGTTTCTTCAGTGGTGGCACTGCCTTGTCTAATTGCATGAATTTATGCACATCAGGTTCAACTGAAGTTCAGCCAACCTCTTGGTTTAACAGTGTTATTTCTCAGAATATACACAGCCAGTGAATGCTCAGAGGACACACAACTGACAAACTACTATATATGAAACTTGACAACACATGCTGAGCCCACATAAATGGACCTATGCGTCCACACAGGTGCACCAATGTATGTTTTTTTTTTCTTTGTGTGTCTTTTTCAGCTTCAACAAACTGAGCCTTGTTGTGTGGTTGTCACTTAAATCATTTCTCATCTAACTCCTGACACATCTACTGTATTAGTCCACCATTATGCATGTTACAACAGGATGATTGCCTCTTCACATAAAGCACTTAAAAACAATTATAACTCAGCTACGTTTTAATGGAGCTGGCAAAATCCAAAATTGAATTGTCAGACCAGCTGAGACAATCTGCGTGGGAAAATTGCATGAGTAAGACTCTCCCCTCCTTCAGCTACTCCCAACACAACACAGTTCATCGCCAACCTCTCCGGTGCCGCTGTTCAGTCGCTACAAGTAGTAGTAGATGCAACAGAAGGGAAACTCTGAGCATAGACAGAGAAAACTTGCAACAAGAGCAGCAGCTGGCACAGAACACATTGTATGATTAACACAGCATGCAGCAGTAAAGCTATACAGTCAAGTGAGATTGCTATCTAATTTAAGATACCATTTCAGAATTTATATTCAGGAAACATCCCAGTACATAAATCTGAACTACTGTAACACAAGAGCTTGAATTTATTCTCCCACAGCTAGCCTTTTTCCGCCTGTGATTTATTTTTTTCTCATGGTCAGATGGAGCTAGTGATCTGCACACTGCAATAAATCCTTTACGTCCCTGGATCTCGAACCCCTCTGTTCTCCTGCAACACTCCTCCACTCGTTTCTCCTTGAGGACAGCGAGGAGGTTACAAATCAAACACTCACATGCCGCTGAGACATTCGTTACATGTTGCATCTCCAGAATGGGACTGTGTTTTTAATCAACTCTCACAGCTCGGTGGATCCTCCACACTGTCTGTGAATGTGTTTACTCGTGCACATTTGATAACCAAGTGTGAATTTAGCTGCTATGAAATGTAT
>NW_007578614.1:184405-253516 GCF_000690725.1 Stegastes partitus
ACACGATCACTGAGAATGCTGCAGTAGATGCTTTAGTATTGTCTTTGCCACTCAGAGGATTGTTTCTTTCTCTTTTAAAGCTAAATTATGTCCTCAATGTTTCAACACTTGTCACTTATCTTGATAAACTCTCCACCCTGCAACATCCAGTCAGAAAGTGAGGTTAACAGTGTCTGCAATGCCGCCATAGGAATTCTAAAGGGACGTGGTGGAGGAACCAATTTCTAAATGGAGCAACTGAGAAATCTCAATCAGCAACACCAATATAGTATTGTGCAGGGAAACGGTTCGGATTAAGACCAAGTTTTGTTTTCAAGTGAAGGATTTCTTGGGTTCTTGCAAGAAAGGGTAAGAAGCAGCAGAGGACTGATAAGCACAATGGTGTGGCATTGTCGGTAATGTATGGGACTCGTAATAATTTTCATTTCAGTTGTCAACAGAGGTCTTGTTGGTGGTTACCAACATAGGAGGTCAAGAATACCAGAGCCTGAAATGAGTCTCTGCACAGGTTGTCTGGGATTAGCCTTGCAGAGCGAATGAGGAGCTCAAACTGGAATGGGTGCACCAGTTGAGATGGCTCTACAACGTATAAGGATGCCAGCTCGGTTGTTCCTTGAGGAGGAATTCTACAAATATCTAACAAACGGACCTTGAGCACATACACAGTGTGCTGCAATAATAACATAGCTTGGACATAGGAGTACTCGGTCAAGCAGTATATAAAACCAAGCGTGAATCACTATGAAGGCCTTCAAGGATAAACTGTCCAGAAGTGTGCGCAAGGATTTCCAGTGATTGTACCTCAGCTATAGGTTGAACTTGTTCAGTCAGATGCTATCATGGGCGGCTGTGGCTCAGGTGGTAGAGCGAGACGGTCAACGATCAGAAGGTTGGTCTTTCACTTCCATCCTGTAACCTGTGTCATGGTTGTTGTGTCCTTCACACCTTGCCTGGTGTGAATACGTATGAATGGATTGTTTGAGGTGGTGGTCGGAGGGGCTGTAGGTGCAGAATGGCAGCCACGCCTCTGTCAGTCTGCCCCAGGGCAGCTGTGGCTACAATCGTAGCTTGCCACCACCAGAATGATTGTGTGAATGAAAAACTGAATAATTGTAAAGTGCCTTTGAGTGCCTAGAAAAGCACTATACAAATCTGATCAATTATTATTATGATCATACCGCTGCAGAAGAAAAGGGTTCAAAGTGAAAACATAAATAACAGCGTACCAGTCACTTCGAATGAAGAAAAACAAATGACTTAACATGCTGGAAAGCTTGGTGACATGGCGCGTGCTGAAGCTTGGTGACGTGGAGTATGCTGAACAATAGAAATGTAGAGTCTTGAAAAACAATTATCAGAGCTGTACACTCTGGGAAGATGTTTTTGATGATGCAGGAAGCTTGAGTGACTGTACATTCTTTTTCATTATTATACCTTTAAATACCACAGCAAGTTTTCTACTAAGAAAGAAAAAAAGAAAGAAAGAAAGAAAGAGAAAAAAGTTTATTTAACAATTCATCTTTTCCACTTAGGTGTTTTTATGTGCAAAAAAGGACATTAAAGTAGCTGGATGAAAATGTGACTAATGACAGCCAACTTTCCACCCCGCCTGGCCAGTCGGAAGAGCTTGAAACACCTTTACTATTTCCACGTCACTCCAAACGTGAACCTGATCACATGCAGAGCCAAAGCCTTTTCCCTGTTGTTTGTTCACCCACCATCTACCCCAACAACCTCCCTGAGACATGTGTATGGCACAATGACTGCGTTTACAAAGTAGAAAGAAAGTATTGCAGTGAGAATAGCCCATGCAGCAAATTGTATTGTAATGTACACCAATCACCAACAACTTTACTATCTGCCTAATATTGTGTAGGCCTCCCTTTTGCCAATGAAACAACTCTGAATCTTTGAGTCATGGACATGCAACCTCTGGAGATGTCCTGTGTTGTCTGGCACTAGGAGTGGATCCTTTGGGTCCTCTCGGTTGCAGAGTCAGGCTTCTGTGGAATGGAGGTTGCATTGTAGTAAGATGATCGATGTTATTCACTTTGCCTGTCAGTGACAGTTTTAATGTTACAGCTGCAGTGGTGTATGTATTGCATAAAACTATCTTTTAGCATGTATGCCCATTGTCACCTGATGACATCCACTCCCCCTTGTCGAGAATCATGCTTTTAATTTGAATTTCTTGTATTTCGAGGAAAATAGTTAAATCTGATAAGAAAATCCTTCAGCAGCTATCTTGATAGGAATTCATTGACTGAATACAAATCAGCTGACTTTCTAAAACATACAAAGATCTACTGCATTAATATTTGTGCCTCACGAAATGAAACTTAATCCATGACTGGATTGGGCTCACACCCTTTGACATTCTCTGTCTACACCAGCTCATACCTGAAGTATTGAAATGCAGCATCCAGCGGTGATTAGAGGATGGAAGTGGTGACAGAAAATCTATTCCTCCAGTCATTTATGCCACCTTGCCTGGGCACCTCAATCATGTTTTCCTATTAGGCTTTGGGACTTCAGTGGAATATTCATGTGTAAGTTGAATATAATCGTGCCTGGGAAATGAATAGGACAATTGGGAGAAGGATTTGCATATCTTGCCGCTCAGATGTTAACCCTTATCAAGTCAGAAAATAACATGAATTTTTTCAACAAAAGCCACGTGGACCCTGAAGGAAAGTATCTGTTTAATACTGCTCCTGCTTTGCATTTTGACATGTGTGTCCTATCAGCTGGTGCTGCAAATGGAGTGTCATAACCGCCAACCATGCTGTTATTTTATTATTTTCCTGGCTCCATCTTTTAATGAAGGCTTACAGTGATTGTGATTACAGCTGCTCTCCTCGTTGAGTTGGACTGATTATAAGTCACTTTGCATAAGAGCCTTGCAAAATGACTAGGATGTAAATGTGAATTAGCGTCACCGCTAAGGATGCAGACAAGAGCGGGCAAAGCTATGGAGAAAACGTCTCACCAAAAATTTAACTGACATGTTCATTCCGAATACATTTTCCTGTTCATCCATTTTGCTATTTGAAGGTTCAGTGTTTCTCTAACTAGCAGAAGTATTTTAAGAATAGGTGTCACTTTTTCATGTGCAAAGAACACCTCGTTTTAGGGCAAAACTCTTCACCTGCTCTGCGCTGAGTATACAGAATTAAATTTGGCATAATGTGAAGTGGACTGAGGTGACTGCTTACTCACAGCCTCAACCCACAACAAGAGTCTGATGCCCACACTTTTTGTCAACACAGTGTCAACAATACAAGTGATGACTTTTATAAGTGTTAAATCTGTGCAGAGAGTTACCTGATAAACTCTTCTTCAGTGTCAGGGCCCAGGGATAACAGTGTTGGTTGTTCAATTAGTCAGTTGATCTCTCACTAATTGCTGTGGACATTAACGGTCCCCAGATGAAGTTTTTGGCAATCCTTTGACTTTTCTCCTCGTACCAAAGTCAAGTGAAAACCCTACCTGTTTTTATTCCCAGGGTATCAGAGGGTGCTGTTTTCTCAAACTCATTTGCATTTCAGAGATGATTACAAGCTGTCCTTTTGTCTCAGTGTCACACTTCAATATCTGACACTGATAGAAGCATCAGAGTTTAAAGAGTTCAAAGGAGCTTCAGCTGGGGGGACGGTGGTGAGTAAGTCAGAGGACTTTCATCGCCAAGGCTCAGGTTTGTGTTTTATGTCCATCTGCAATTTACAATTTAGGACAAAAATAAACCCTTGAACATCCATCCATCCATCATCTATACACCACTTAATCCTCACTAGGGTCGTGAGGGGGCTGGAGTCTATCCCAGCTGACTTAGGGCAAAGGCAGGGGACACCCTGGACTGGTCACCAGTCTATCACAGGGCTACAGTTAGAGACAGACAACCAAGCACACTCACATTCACACCTACGGACAATTTAGAATCACCAATTAACCTCAACATGTTTTTGGACTGTGTGGGAGGAAGCCAGAGAACCCGGAGAGAACCCGGAGAGAACCAACGCTGCATGGGGAGAACATGCAAACTCCACGCAGAAAAATCCCGGGTGTCCTCACCGGGACGCAAACAGGAGAGCTTCTAGCTGCGAGGCAACAGTACTAACCACTGATCCACCTTGCAGCCCACCCCTGAACATTTTTACCTAAATTTTACAAAGCAAATATCTCATTACCTGAAGAGAAGCAACAAAGACAACGCAAGCACAGAACATTTAGATACAAACTCATGGCATCTGTTTTTGACGATCAAGAAGTTTATAGGCCTGTTGAACCACCCTGTACATAACACATGGTGCTAAAGGGAACCCGCTTTGTTCAGATATATTGCTAAGCGGTCCTGACAGAGCAGCCATATAACTGACAAGTAGAAACTAAGACCTTTAGTTGTAGACAAGATATGTGTCATTTCCATGGAAATTCTGGACATCTTGGGCAGATTTTTTGAAAAATACACCTGCTGGCTTGATCTGTACAAAACTTGTTCTTTACACAGAAAATCCTTAGATGACCCTGTCTCTTGCTGTAACTTATTTTAACTTCTTGTTTAAACAAGTGACAGTTTTTCCAGACAGAATGCACTTGCAATAAAATATGCACTTGTTACAACTGGCTTTTATGTTTTTATTGATCCACTGGTAGCAGTTGGTTAAGGAAAACTTGTAAACAGAGTGTATATTATCCAAAGTACTTTCTTGACCTAATCAAAGTACTTGCGTCGCGTTCACAGTCCACCTAACCACCTCCTTGTCTTTTGTGTGTTGCACTATGGCCTTTTTTTATTTTCCTTTTTTTTTAATCCTTGTATTTTTTTTAACAGTATTATTTTTTGTTGATTTCATGACATTGTAAAATACTGCATTAATCATGCATCATTGACCAGTCATCAGTTAATGACTCCATTGGTCATTTTGGAAGCTGCTTATTACAACCCTTAGTTTAAAACTGAGTGATCCCGAGCAGTCGTGTAAAAAAAAAAAAAACATGTAAAATCTCCGCTGGTGTTGTCACCTTTAGGTGTGACGTCAACCGGGTAATCCAGAAAATGGAGCTTTCGAACATGTTTAAAGTAGTGAAAAGGCGTATTTTAACCTAAACTATGTTTTTTTTTCCTAAAACTACCCAGGTACTCAAAAATAATTTGAAACTTAATAACACAAACCTCAGTCCCCACATATACCTTCACCACCCAACTAACCTCCTTATGCAGACTTTGTTTACTGAAACTTAAAACACCGTGATATGTTGGTTCCGTAATGCTTATATTGGTCATATCAGAGGACAAGTGGCCAATATATTAGTTTAGTCTATAGGACTTGTTGGATTGTGGTGTACATTTTGAACTGATGTGGACAGGGACTGGAAGGTCAATACCTCAACCTGATTTAACTAATATAGTCAGAAATACTACATCCTGACACTAAATATTAAACAATGAAGGACTTTAAGCAAAATCACTAAGAAGATGGTGACTTACAGCTGTGCCAACAGCAGACATCTGTGGTGATAGCTATCACTACCACCACAATTTTATTTAGTTATTTATTTTTTTGTAAATGTATCTTCATAACTCCTTATCACTTATTGGCCAGAATATGGGCCGACTGAAAGTTCTGCCAATGCCTTTTGAATGGGGCTGACCCATTCTAAATCAAATTTGACCATATATATATATATATAGGGTGACATATATATATGTATGTATGTGTTGAGTTTGAGAGGAGAGCAAAAGCATTTTAGGATCCAATACCATGGCAAAAATAGTTCCATACTGTAATAAAAGTGCTGACACAGGAAAACAGTACTTTCTTATCTTTCCTAGGAGCACATGCTATATCACTTTGTGCTGTATACTGTATACTTAACCATATGAGTCTGACAAACAAAATGATTCTAAGCTTTTAGCTTTTCTCAGTGAAACAGAGTGAATGTTACGAGGTTCACTGGTATTATGGTGTGTTTTGTTTGTCTTTTTAAAAGTTCATCTTCACAGTGTATATAAAAATATTTTTGCTGTGCTGACAAGTGAAAATATGATCTAGAAGTAAGTGGGGTCAGTGTCTAGTTCTATTCATAGACAAAGTTTGGGGTTTGCTCTTCCAGCCCACAGAAATGTTGACCTCAGTCAAACACTGTTTATTTGTAATCCTCGAGTACATCAAAGCATGTGCCTGGAATCTGGCCTTACACTGCAGAGATCATCACCCCTGTGATGGATGAGACATGCATCTCCATGAGAGAGATTTTCGACCTTGTGAAGGCTCTCGTATGTTGAAGAATGTCTGGTGTCTAGATGGGAAACATTATGAACTCGCTGAGCCTCAGGAGTGTACAGACAAATGTGACAGCTGGTAGGATTTTCTCAAAGACATTGATGTTGTGGAGATATTCTTCACCCTGTGGAGGGTTCACTTTACTGTACCCCGTAGCTCACGTTATACCCGACTGTCATCCTAACCCCTCACCCTGCCTTACCCTTTATAAAACAGTGTTTTAAAGGTTTCCGTCTAAATGAATGCTTTAGCACTGTTTCACAAGTAATCTCTGTCCCTATTAACACGCCAGTTAATGAATATCACAGGACGATTCATGTACAGTGGGCATGTGCACGTTAGAGCAAACATAACACTGTCACGGGAGGCAATCGGGGAACCCAGGTGCAGACACAGATCAGGCTGACAGGCAGGTTAAGTGCAAAAAAGGATTTAATAAGACAGAAACAAAACTGAAAACTAACACAAGAGTGCAGACCAAACAGTGTGGGAAACAGAACGAAATAAACCAGACTGAATTCAAAAAAGGACGAAACTACAAGAACCAGAGAAAACTCCATCTAAGAACAGAGGGGGAAAAAACCTAATGAATTCTAAGCTGCAAAAACCAGGAAGCTCACCCTAACAGGGATACTCACAAAAGGGGGAAAACAGAGGTGGCAGACAGGCTCGGGGATTCCAGGTAGAGACAAAGTGGAGACTGGCAGAAACATGCAAATGGAATGTCTATGATCCGGCGGCTTGTGGTGGAATGAACTGAGTCTTTATAAGAGCAGTGGTGATTGTGTGCAGGTGAGTCTGGAGTTGCAGCTGAGAGTGATTGTCCTGATTAGTGTCGAGATGCACAGGGACAGAGAGGGAGAGGGACAGAGTGAGGAGGGAGAAGAGAGGGAGAAAAAGAGGGAGACGAGCAAGGGCTGGGGCCGAGGCTGGGGGATCATGACAAACACAAAGGTTTGGTTGCTTAGTTCTAAAAAATACTTCATCAGTGGCAGCAATGGCAAAAAGTAAGACCACAGATTTCTTTGCTCAGACTGTGATAGGAACATGATAGAGCAGGGAAGGACACTTAACATGGATGTCTGTGATACTGTTTCCAAAAGTCTCTATTCCTGTCGGTTTAGATTAAAACACAAATTTAAGGAACACTCTTGAGTAGTTTGGACTATAGCCGTAAACATAGCAGAGGTAGAATGCATTAGTGTGCATTTGGCCTAAGAAAAACACTGAACAAGAACTTAATACTTGGCAAGTCATTTCTTGTCCATGTAGCACATAAATGTAACCTTGAATACGTAAGGAAGTCTGTAGAGTTTAAGAAATCTGGTTTATAGAGTGATGAAACTAAACTGGAACAGTTTGGACCCATGGATCAACAGTATGCTTGGGTAAGGAGTGCACGGTTGATTTGATGAGACGAACGCTGTCCCAATAGTCAGTGATGGCTGAAGTCCGTCCTTTTATGAGTGGCTTCATGGATTCTTAAAGTACCAGACTGTTTTGATAAGAATGTGGTTCCCTGAGTAAACTAAAGTTTTGTAGTCATTAAACCAGCAAGACAATGATCCCAAACATTCATCTAACATTGGTTCAGGATTTGTGTCCTTGAATATTATTATCAAACACTGGCTTTGGATTGGAATATTCTTGCTTGTGGGTTGTTTTGGAGAAACTTCTATTTATCTTTAGTGCTCTCATGTTCGCATTCTTTCATTAAATGTTATTTGCGTCACCAGAATGTCCTGCGGGGATGAATAATTTTGCAAATGTGAAGTATGTGTGTCCTGCTGGAAAGTTATTGCAAACAAAGTATTATTTTTATTTAATTTGGAGCACTTACTCTCAGACCACTTTGGCTACATAATCCATTTCTCTTGCATTGATCTGCCAAATATACAAAGTCCAGCTGAGTTTTGGAGCACTGAGGAGGCGATAGCACAGCACACAAACTGTGTGGAAAGTAGCGACAACTACGATTGTGTTGATTGTGGTTTGCTTGGCGAAGCAGTGGTTTTTGCAGAGGCTTTAAAAACCAATGTCTATTATGTTTCTTTGTAATGCCGGAGAGGCTTCTGTAATATTCAAGGACTGAATGAAAAAAAAAATGTATTCACCTTCACTGAGCCAGTCTTTCATTATTTGGTTCCTTGTAAAGAGAAGGTTTTGATGGAAATAAATTAATATAATGCATTTTATAATCCAGAGCAATTCATTCATTCAGTTTTTAGTTTGAAAGTCTGTGTAACATTGTTACATTTTCATTAGGATGTAGTCTGTCTGTTGGTACTGAATTTCTACCAAATTACTTCTTTCTTTATTTTATTTACCATGCGGTGTGACATAAGTTGTGTTATTCTTGCTTCTTTTTTTGTCTCTCTCTTCATTTACTTGTCGTGTCCATTTTACAATCTTGAGAAAAAAGTATTCAGTTTTGTCCTCCACTCTCTCTTTCCCTGCTGATGGCTTCCATCTGCCTCAAAATTCTTTGTCTAATTTCACTGTCCAGAGCTGTAGGACCTGAAAGGGAGCAACGTTTTCATGCACATGTACCAGAAAGCAAACTGTGAGGATTTTGTGCTACTCTCAAATCTTGCAACAACAAAGTGTGAAAACTGAGGGTGTCAAACAGAGAGGTGTTATTTTTTTCATGCAATTGTGTGATTCATCCTGTTTAGCATTTCAACACTGTGCTCTGTATCAGTGGAACCAGGATCAGTCAGTTAGTAATGAAAGATCAAGGTTTGTAGCACCTTTCTTTAAAGTGATAATATGCATTTTTTTCTCTTATTAATAAAAGTTAGTTTTGCTACTGTGTTTCACCTATTGATATTAAGAAGTAGTAATTCAAGCTGCATCGTTCTTTAACAGTTTTATCTGCGTCAGCAGCCCTGTTTATCAGAGTAAATGCACAAGAAATGACGCATGTTTTATTTATAAAGTGAAATGCAGCACGTGTTTGGAATCTGTAGACTAAGATACAGTCTGGTCTTGGTAAAGTACAGTCGTATGATAACATCAGTACATCTTGTGAAAATGTTGGCTTTTTTTTACATATTTGAACTAAAACATTTGACCATCTTCAAGACAGTGCTTATTAACAAATATGATATATACAAACAAATACATAAAACCCACATAGAATTGGCATTCTATAGTATTTTTCATAAATCAAGTCAGCTTTGTTGTCAGTTTTTCCATATGCACCAAATACAGAGAACTGAAATTGTGATATTCTGAAGGCCCATGGTGCAAAATGAACATAGAAAAAAGTATTTTTAAAAAAAATAGAATATAGCTATAAACAAGATATAGACAATAAACATTGTATATTCATTAAAAAAAAATAAACAGTCACAACTCAAATCCATCAGATTAGAATCAGGAGTTCCATATTACGATTAGAATCTCCTTAGGAAGTGACAGGTGGAACTTGTCTTGTTTAAATCTCCAACATCAAGTGTCTGCTGTTGTCTTTGCAACTGAAGTGTGTGGTGTCATCATGCCAAGATTTAAAGAGTTCTCTCAGAGCTTTAGAAATAGGTTGTGGATGCCAATAAGTCTGGTGAGGGATTTAAAAAGATCTCCAAATTATTTGAAATAAATCATTCCACTGTGAGGAAAATCATCGACAAGTGGCGTAGCATTCAGTCGACTGCCAGTTTGTCAAGGACTGACTGCTCCAAGAAAAATCTGTGCATGAGCAGACCATCTGATGCAAAAACAAGTCTCAAAAAAACCCCAGAAATTCATCACGGGATCTGCAGCCAAAAGTTGCAGCTGTTAGTGTCAAAGTGCATGTGTCTACAACCAGAAAGGGATTACACAAATTTGACCTGGATAGGACTTGTGCCAGATAAAAGCCTCGACTTTCTGAAAAGAACATGAGAGCAAAACTACCAACTGTGAAACATGGTGGGGGAGATTAACTGCTTTGGGGTTGCTTCGCTGCCTCTGTGACTGGGCAGTTTGCAGCAATTAAAAACTATGAATTCTGCATCATATCAAACAGTTCTTGAAAAAAATGTGAGGCCATCTGTCTGAAAGTTAAAGGTGAAATAAAGATTTACCTTTCAACAAAGCAGTGATTCTGTACACAGCAAACAAAGCAAGGAGTGTCTCAGAAAGAGGAAATGGAGGGTTATGGGATGTCGTGTAATGGAAGGGAATTTTGCATAAAGTGGTCATAAATTTCAGCGAGACGATGTCAGAGAATACTATGCAAAACATGTTAGGACAAAGGAGAGTATTCGTTTTTGAGCTGTCAAAGTTACTTTATTTCACATTTGCTAATAATTGTGTGGCAGTGCAAAGCAGCAGAACTAAAGTGGCCAGAATGTGGGAAGCTGTTGAGGGATCAAACCATCAGTGACTCCTGCTGGTTGTTTTGCGCCACAAAATTGGGAAGAAAATAAATAAAAGTAAACTTCTTCAAGGTTGATCCTGATATCTGTCATTTCAGACAGCAGTGCAGATGAGCAACAAGCGTATCTGTCTTAATGAAGAAGGCTTTAAAAAATCATAACAAGTAGTTAGAAGCTAGTTCGCGCACACAGTAAAGCTAGTTAAGAAAGCTCACTGTGGCCGCTCTTTGTTCCAAGGCCTGTCTATTAACCATGGTGACAAATACTGTACAATGAACGCCATCTTTTGTCAGTTCATATATTTCTATTTAATAGGACTCTGCAGTAGACTGAATGAAATAAAACTGTGACAGCCCTGTCCAGTGAGTTGGTTTGGGTATATTGGTGTTATTTAATGTTCTCCCATGTGTTTTTAGGTCACTGAGGTGCCGCAGTGTGAGTGGACGGACACGTCTGTCCGGAGCGCTGGTGTCAAGTGTTACCTGGAGTATAAAAGTCTGTTCGGGTTTTCTCCACCTCCACAGTTTGCTTGTGTTTGGCATTTGGTTTGATTTGGTTTGGTCGCTGCACCTTACAAACACTCTCTTGCGTTCACAGTTGTACCGCTGATGCCACCAATTAACAAACTCTGGCGCTATTATACTATATACTTTTGTCATGGTCCATCAAAAAAATTATGTCAAACTGAAAAATAATCAGGCTGACCTACATGTGGCTTTATTTCCTGTGAATGTGAGAGGACATTCTGAATCCATCACAGAAAGTATCGCTCTGTACCACTGATAATGAACACATTCACAGAGGTAATTACAGAAGTTAAAGACATTAAATAGTTATTGCTGGAAAATACTGATAATAAATAGCATCAAAAATGTTGAGTTTCATGAAGTTCTTGAAGATTAGAATTTGTACAAAGTAATTCTAAGTTCTTCAGTAAAAGACAACTGGACTTCTCTTTTTGGCTCTTAAAGATGTTTCACCTCTCATACAAGAGGCTCCATTTCAACCTGAGATACAGACAACGCCAAACAGTTTCACCACCATTGACACCTGGCAGTTTTGCAACCACTCACACCTTGAGGCATGTTAGTCTGGGGTAGTTAATGGGCCATTAGCCATGTGTTTTGTGGGTGAGAATAAATACCTGGGACTCCATCGGTCAGATAGAATTGAAGAAGCCTCCTGGTTGGGAAGTAAAACATCTTCAAGAACCAAAAAGAGAAACAGAGTTGCCTTCCACTGAACTATTGTACTTGTAATTGTAAATGTATGTTTTGTTTCCTGTTAACTATACACAGCAGGACAAAGTGGTGGGTCATCTCCAGACATGGTTCCTGCAGCAGGTAGAATGGAGGAAGTCACTTATATGAGGTGTGTCAGAAAAGTTCCAGGACTGGTGTCATAAAAGATATATTTCAAATCCAAACTACAAATTACGGGTTTTCCCCTTCAGACGATCAACCAGCACGTCTACAAAGAGATCATGCGGCGTTTGCTTCGTTCAGTGCATGAGAAGAGGCAAGAGTTGTGGCAGGACAAGTCATGGCTGCTTCACCATGACAGCACGCCTGTTCACAATGCCCTGAGCATCCCACAGTTCCTGGCTGAGAAGAACATCGCCGTGCTGGAGCTACCTCCCTACTCACTCCACCTGGCTCTGTGGGATTTCTTCCTCTTCCCCAAGCTCAAGGGGGTCATCAAGGGGACCCGTTTTGAAGATGTGGACGACATCAGGATGGCTGTGATGATGGAGCTACAGAGGATCCTGGAAGAATCCTTCCAGGAGTGCATGGCGGCGTGGCAGAGAAGGCTGGGAAAGTGGGTTAGACTCCAGGGGGATTACTTCGAAGGGGAAAACTTGTTGTTTGTAGTTTGGATTTGAAATACAGTCGTGACTCAATAATCTAACACTAAATGTAAAACCTTTTTTTAGGTCGGATAGCAAGGCTGTCAGATTGTCAAGACAGAGGTCGAGATACAAGGAGGGCTTGATGCTTGAAGGGTAATTTGTTGTTAATAATATGTATTGTTCATAGATGTTATAATAATTTGGGTGTTGTTAGAACACTACACATCGCTGGATTTCACGCCTAATTGATCAGTGTGCTTGTGCACATTCCAACCACTTCCACCCCGGGGGTTGTGCTCCGACGGGGTGGAAGTGGCCGGAATGCTGCTGATGCCAGTTTAGTTAGCGGCCACAGTTCTGTTTCCAACATCGGTGGCGGCGGCGGCAGTGGAGTGGCGGATCCGCTCCACCATTACGATGTTTACTTCCCCAAACACTGAGCATGCTGGCTGCGTGTGACGTCGTTGTGTCCTCTTTTCTACGCATGCAGGACACTTTTTGGTCATTTGAAGTTCACACAGCAGTTCACATACAAGTCGTATTTAACTGGAAATGTGAATGAACTCGCAAAAAAAAATACGAAAGAATACAAATTGAGCATTAAGTCCTGCAGTCTGAACGTAGCCAATCTGTTGGACTGTTAAGTCAGATAATACACCGTTGTCCTTATTTGTGACATAAAATATCATGTCGCAGTCGGAATCCAAGGCTGTCGGTATGTTATGGCTATTTTTTTGGGTTCCGTTCGTTTTTCCTGAAAACCTGTCAGAAAGCAAGGTTTTCGGATTTTCAAGGGTCGGATTATCGAGTCACGACTGTATATCTTTTGTGACACCAGTCCTGAAACTTTTCTGACACACCTTGTATCACTACTGAGTTGATTCAGTGGATGTCTGTTTCCAGCAAACACACTTTATATCGCCTACGACTATTTGATGTCGACATGTTGTGGGCATTGTCAGCAATGACAATACAAAAGCCAGAAAACTTCATTTTTAGTGACACTCCATCTACCACAAGTGCTGTCCAACTAGTACAAGTACTGTAGGTTTACCTCACTTGAAATTCACTGAAAGCCATTGGATGCGTGGTTCATGCTGGCAAGCACAGGACACGCGAGTCAATTACAAAAAAAGACTGAGATTTAAAGCCTTTTAAAAATGTTGAATTAGCTGTGAGATCTGGTAATCACAATGCAATGAAAGGTTTCTTTACACTCTGATTCCATTTATTTGATCACACAGATATCAAAATGCACCCGTCTTGTAAAACACACTTGAACTTGAACCATCTCTTCATGATGTAACTCAAACATGTCCAAACATTTGAGCTTAGTTGTGTCATTCCATTAAGAGATGATGATCTCTTCACTGAGCTGCTGCTGGTGTTTTGTTGCTGAGCTGCAGTCAAGTGTTTCAGCGGAGAGTTGAATCCAAAACAATAGTGTGAATGTACTGGAGCCCATTTTCACTCATATAGAGCCTTTTGCATTCAGACTTGCCTTTGAGCACGCGAAACAGTTGGACTGAGGTTATCTGACTGACTTGGCCAATCACAAATACCTATTGTTTAATTTCTGAAAGAAATACTTTGCTGACTTTGGCTGGAGCTTTATTTGAGAGTCATGGGACTGTATGTATAAAATATCCTACACTGTTGACTGGGGGTGTAACTAAATTAACTGAGGCAATATTTGCAAAGAAAAACCACAACAGAGATAAAAGCGAGATTCATATCCTACTCTTACTGTTACTGTTAATTTTATCAACTGTGTGCAAACAATGTTAGCAAAGCATTATGGAGTAGCATTTCAAAGCCAGAGCATCGAGGATCTGAAAAGACAGACATGTGATAGGATAACAAGCTTCCAAACTAGCCAGAAACTCCTCGGCCTCTTAACTCTCTTCACAGTGAAAATATTTGCTCATTCATTCTAAACCAGCCCAACAGAGTACACTGGCTGCAGAAAAAGTAGGTTTGACAGTTCTGTTTTCTATTCTACCTGTTCTTGAGGATATATTAGTATAAAATGTGCAGGATTGTCTCATGGCACCCCTTTACTGTTGAGAAACAGACAAGTCCAGATGTTGTATAATCCCATGAAACACAGCTGTATGTGCAGCATCAGCTGTTGATGTGACTGAAGTTAATACAGTCCTGGAACAATCACAGTTACTGGAACTGGGACTCTTTATTTTGGGGCCTGGAGTCCTTTTTTTAAATCTTGATTTCACTTGGGTGCCAAATATAGCACGCTTACAGCTGTTGGGAACATGCTGCAAAGTCATCTTTAAACCCTGCCAAGGCTTCCCGTATCCCTTGCGGTCTGGGAGCATGAGGCTTTACTTTCTGTGTTGTGATATTTGTCAAGTTGTTCTGTGCTAGCAGTAGATGGAAAGCTTCACAGGAATTTAGAAACAGAGAGGCAAAGAAGGTAGAGGAGGGCCAGGAGCAATAATCCCTCCTCTATCATCACTAAGAGATGAAATGTCCTCTGAGCTGTGTGAGCCCATCCCACCCTTTTTCAATGCCACTGCTACTTGATATAGAGCACTGAACAGTTCCTCAACCTTGTGCAGCTAATCGCTGGTCAGTCTGTGCAGACAGCTGGCGTCTGTGCATGTTCAGGAAAGGATTATAACGAGGACACCCTACTGCCCAACCTCATTATAATTTATAAGTGACCAAATCAAATTTGTGCTTTTAGACATTGTAGACATTAGAGACTGGTTGTCATAGTAACAGTGTGGACAAGTGCTAGGTAACACAGAGCATGAACTCTGTCCAACACCTCTGGATTCAGTCTGGTCGCTGCTATAGACAAACCCCAGCAGTGTGAAGCAGTGGGCAACAGATAGTCCAATTCATGAAGCAAAAAAGCATCAAATGCACTTTGGTTATTGTTGTATTTTCACGAGTCATCGTCCAGTTCTAAGACACAACTTCACTGCAACAACAAAAAAAAAATATTTCTCACTTTGATGCAGCAAGAATGTTTCAAACTGTTGAAACGAACTGTAGTCTATCAGCTGCCTGAAAAGTAGGAAGAGTAGGAAAGAAAGCTTTGGAAAATGTTGATGTAGACTGTACTGTACATGGCTCTAGACACAAAACCAAAAATGAAACACACTCATACACATACTGTATGTTAATTTACTGGACACCGGTCATTGATCTGCAAAGTAATCCTCAGATTTAGAAGACACAGACACAGTGTCTGTTGAAAGCAGAAAAAAAGAAAACCTATCCCTGGTGAACATCAAGATTTTTTACCCTGTCAACTTGTCCATATGTTGTTTTGTTTTGGGGTTTTTTATGCTGGAAGACATAACATGAGTAAAATAAGCTGTCACATCAACCCAGTCTCACGGCAATTCGTGAAATAGTCACGAAACTTAATCTATTGTTTCGTGTCCTGAGACACGATTGGCCTCTCAGTTACAACAGTCAGATTGTCCATTGCTGCGATCACAGTACATCTTCCAGTCGCCGTTTTCCTGCATGTGTCCTTCTTTTCACAGTTGTGTTCGTTTACAGAGAAATGAAAGTCACGACGAGCATGTAGCCCAAACAGAGTAAAAGCACTTATATTTTTATCACAAATAAACAATAATAGCTATGACCGATATTGTTGGGATCACTTTCAGAGCGATCTCACAACAGTTTCTCTCTGCCTGGATATATTTCTTGTCTTTTCTATTTGAATGAATATGGAACTTATACGCAGCGCCAGTGTTTACAGAATGTTAACGTTGGTCAGTGTGGACACACACATCTTTATAGTGATCTCTATAGTTATTAGTGTGTACGGGCCATAACAGTGAAATTGGTTAATGCCTGACTGTCGGAAGAAAAGAACGACAAAAACATCACATTATATGCGCTGTCTGATAGGGAAAAAAACGTGTCCCAGACACAAAAGATAATTCCAATTGACATGTATTGGTTTGAAATTCGTGCTGGGGAACACGAAAAAGTTGGGCAAATCATGTTCCAGGACACAAAACAATTTCATGAATTGCGGTGAGACTGGGTTGGTCACGTCATGACTGAGCATTTTCACCTTGAAACTGTACTGTACTGATTAGAGTTTTAAAATCACTGATCCATACTTTACAGACCTAAGGTGAGCGGGACTGTCTGCATCATTAATCTTTAAAAGTAGAGGGCCCTCAGTTGAAGTATGTAGTTGCACCTGCTGGCCATGACTGCACTGAGCCCCTCCAGTAAACTATTATTCAGTCTAACTTACCACAAAGTAGGTATTTTCATTCGCTAATTATGGTTGGCTGGTTGTCTACGGTGAAATGGGTACTATCCATGTATTTATGACACCTTATGTAAAATATAATTGCAATGTCATAATTTTTTATCTTGAGTTTGACCTTGAAATATCACCCAAGGTCAAATGCTACATCCCCAGTGGGAAGCCTATATATGATTTCTGATACAAAAAATGTGGCTATGTTTTCAAGTTACAGTCAAAATGTATGACCTTGAGTTTGACCTTGAAATATACTCCAAGGCCAAATACAACATCACCAGCAAAAAGTCTTAACATCGTTACTTATCTGCCCCAAATACTATAAATCTTCTACCCTTTTGAAGGTAAATGGCATTTTTGGAAAAAATGTGACCTTTGACCTTTAGCAGAGCTATTTTTCCACTGATTGACCCCAAAATCTAATCATTGACAGGCCATTGCTAGCTCACTTGTAAAATATCAACTTGTTACACATTAGCACTCAAGCTAGAGGCTGTTTACAGACACAGATGGGACCGATTACTCTATAGTTGCCCCTCAACAAGGGCAACTGTAATCAGTTTCCAGTTCCAGCATGTCTGGCTGAATCACTCCAGTATTATAATTTATCATTGTGCAGTATTGTGTTAGGCTATTAGAGGCTGTGTCAAATAATACTTTAGTTATTTTTATGATATTTTGGGGGAATTTCATGCCAATATTTAATAGTGACACTGGAGAGAGAGGGAACATAATGAAAGATAGCAGTGCAATGACATTCATCAATGGTCCAGCCAGCCCCGATTCAAACTACAGATTTATTGTTTGGAGCATTTGCACCCATGTGGTTGGCTTTGCACCCTAAGCACTCAGCTATCGGGTCACCCAACAGAAATGTTAATTAATCAAGTTTTGACTATAGAACTTTTAATTATTGACAATGGTTATATGTTGTCGATGGTGTACAGCAGCAGGGGAGGTGTCTAGATCTTTAAATGGCCTGACAGTGGAATAATTAGGGTTTGTTGTTACCTGGCAGAGTTACGCCTCTAGCAAAATGTATGAGAGGTTACATCTGGTTCAAAACCTGTCCAACATAAGTAATGTTAAAATTCAAAATCTTTAAGTGTTTAGGAACAAAACATTCCTCATGACACCAGGATGAGTAAACCTTTAGTTTTCTTTAATATATTTCCATATAAAAAAATACACTAGATGAAGTGTACAGACAGGATCTTATTGCATGCTCGGTCATCTCTAGTTTTGAATCTCATCACGATAAAATGTGTTGTGTAAGAGGAAGAACAAATGAGTACATGACATCAAATAAAAATGATGGATAGTGGTGTCCATGGTATCTTGTGTTGAATTCCTCCCACACAACAACATGCATATTAGCTGATTTTAGAGCACTGATGTCTATCAAATATGCATTATGCACAAGTCGGTTGACCCATTGGAGCGCTGCTGTGCTGTCCTTTAGAGGATGAGTAATACAAGCTGAATTATCAGAAGGAAAAATCTCAACTACTTAAACTGCTCTCCCACCCTTGCTTCCAGCATGCAGGGTCACAAACGGAAACATCTCCGGCCTAAATAAATCCAGATTGCAAAATGCACCACTGTGCACAGCTCAGTAAGGCTTTTTGACTCCTTAACCTTGGCCAAAGTGGGAGTCACCACTGCTGACCGAGGAAGGTAGCTCTCACTTCTGATGATATCGTGGGTAATGGATGTGGACAATTCCTCCCCCCCTTGCAATTACCAGGTTTGGGAAAATGGAAAAGAAGAGGAACATCTTTGAATGAATGCACTGCAAGTCCTCAGCCCAGATGGAGTCCATGATTCATTAGCAAAGAGGGTTTGTTTTGTTTGGTGCATTTGAAAGAAGGGAATGATGTGTGTGGTTTTGGGTTTTAAGATGTTTTCTATGTGGATAAATGGAAATGCAACAATAGCAGCCTGTGCACTTCTGCAATAGGGTTGAGCCTACTGCCGTGCATTATGAACATTAACAAGGCCGTTTATACCCAGACAGGATGTGTTTTTTGTCTTTCTGTGTGTACGCCTGTGAGTGTAGCACCATTAAAATGACCCACAGTAACACCACATATAAGTAGAGACCAAAAGTAAAAAATGTTTTACACAGAAGCAAACAGAAAAGAAACACAATTACTTCTATAATACAGGATTTTTATTTTTTTTTAAAGCACGTGCACTGTCCAAGCACTCAGAGACGCTTTTAATTATTTCATCATCTTCCAAATAAAGCAACATACATTTTTTCTTTCATTCTGTTCATTGATTGAGCATCTTGTCTCACCCTGTTTCTGAAAAACAAAAAAAGTCTCTTTCAGGGCCCTCAAAAAAGGTCCAGTCTGCTCTGATTGGTCAGCTAAAAGCGAGGCAACAATGGTGACAACCTGTACTACAACTGTAATACTAACTGAAAGGAAAAAAGGAAATGTATGCAATCCTGAATGTAGGTCTTTATTCTCCAATTAGACAGAGAGAGAGATGTAAACATAGATAAAGTGGTTCTAGTGAGGAATCAATGACAGACTGCAAGAAAGGTTTTTCATTCTTTGTTTGAGGGTGTAACAAACCAACAGCTAGACAGGGGTAATGCAAATATGTTGTACGCTGACATAGATAAGTAACAGAAGAAAAGCCTGGAATTCAAACAAGGCGTTTCAGGAAGGTAAGGAGCAGTGTTTCCTGTTTTGGTGTGGAGTTTGGGCTTTGTAAGTTACCAGTTTAACATGCAAGAGAAAAGCTATAACACACTAATGGAAAGGGAAAACCCCCAAATCATAAATGAGCTGTTTAACATGTTTATATATCACATTTATCTTTTAGCCTTCAAAAAGCAAAGCTTGGTAGCAGTAAGAAACCAATATCAATAAATTTTCTTTTGCCTCTGGCTCCAGCTGAAGTGCTGATTCAGAAAATTCATCCTCCAAAAAAGAGATCCATCCATTATCTATACACTGCTTAATCCTCACTATAGGGTCGCGGGGGGGCTGGAGTCTATCCCAGCTGACTTAGGGCGGAGGCAGGGGACACCCTGGACAGGTCGCCAGTCTATCACAGGGCTATACTTAGAGAGAGACAACTATTCACACCTATGGACAATTTAGAATCTCCAATTAACCTCAACATGTTTTTGGACTATGTGGGAGGAAGCCGGACAACCTGGAGAGAACCCACGCTGCACGGGGAGAACATGCAAACTACACGCAGAAAGATCCTTACCGGGATGCAAACTGGCAACCTTCTTGCTGAGCAAGAGTGCTAACCAACTGCAGCCCCAAAAAAGAGATTTTAAGTGAATTTATTCAGGTGTTTCTTTCAACAACAACAAAAATAAGCTAGCAGTACTTATGATGAGTCTAAATTGCATTATGAGGATATTTTCATGTATGTCTGACTTATTGTAAAGGAATTTGATTTTTAAAAAAATTGCGGAGAAGAAAGGCTTCACAGTGAAAATGAAAATGATTCAACCTGTATTACAATAATAGGCTGCAGTTCTATTGACTTTGAAAAAGACCAGACCTGCAAAAAACCACCGTCACCTCACAGGTTGTGTGATGCGCTTAAATGAGGAGGTGGGCGGTTATTTTGAGTCATGGCTGTGAATCAATAAGCATCTGAGGTATTTCACAAAAGGAAAAAAAAAGGAAAAAATGGGTCTCAGTATGAGCCATGCGTATCGAGTTATAGGAGCTGTTAATTATCTATCAAACAAAGCGGGAGCCTCTAGAACCATCAATCCTGCTCATTATCCTGATTGGATCTGCTCCTCCATGCTTTCAAATCAATAAGCATACACCAGTCGACTGTGTGAGATGCCACATGAAGGCTGAAGCCGGGAGGACCGGCGTCTTGTGTCAGTGAGCATTGAAATCTCCAGATGGAAGCAGAAACCAATGCTGTCCTTTGAAGCTTGTGTCTTGAAGGTCATTTGGGCTGCATGAGTTGCATTCAGCCTCTGCAAAGCTCTGCTGCCCACGTAAAGGTCATAAATGCTATACGAATATTACAAAGCCAGTGTGTCATCGCTGGTATCGAAGCATGGAGTAGGGCCGCACGGTGGGAAATCAATATAGAAAAAAGCATGCATTACATTAAACATCTGATGACGGAGAGACAATTTTAAAGCACCAAATAATCTGCATTATTCTGACTCAGTGTTGTGTGGTCGATGTCTGTCAGGTGAAGCGGCACGGCAGAGCTATGGCAATGTCAGCTGGTTAATCTGCCAGTTACATTTTAAACAACTATTACTGTGGATTACTGGGAAATTTTGTAGAAACATTCATGGTATCCAGAGGACAAATCCCCTGGCCTGTCCTGCTGCTGTATGACTAAAAGTGAGAGTTATCTCTCATGTTGGGTTTTGTTCAGTACTTGTTGACAGGTCTACTTCTGCTTAGCTGGCAGTTTCTCTGTCTCACGCTTTGGGGTGTGATCAGGTGTGAGCGTGGGTGGTTGTCTGATTACCAGGAGTGAAGACACCTGCACAGCTTCCAATCAAACTTTGCATCTTCCTTAGGTGTTCTCATGGAGGTTAGCATCTAATGTATTTAAGTGAAACTATAGCGGTCATTCTACTGAACAATTTTCAGGCCTAATTTTGAGGCTACCTAAACGTAGGTGACCTAAACACTGTACTGTGCTTGAATTATACGAGGTGTGTCAGAGAAGCTCCAGGACTGGTGTCACAAAAGGTATATTTCAAATACAAACTACAAACTACAAGTTTTCCCCTTTGAAGTAATCCCCCTGGAGTCTAACACACTTCCCCAGACTTCTCTGCCACGCCGCCATGCACTCCTGGAAGGATTCTTCCGGGATCCTCCGCAGTTCTGTCATCACAGCCATCTTGATGTCGTCCACGTCTTCAAAACGAGTTCCCCTGATGACCCCCTTGAGCCTGGGGAAGAGGAAAAAATCACACGGGGCCAGGTGGGGTGAGTAGGGAGGTTGCTCCAGTACGGTGATGTTCTTCTCAGCCAGGAACTGTGGGATGCTCAGAGCATTGTGAACAGGTGTGTTGTCATGGAGAAGGAGCCATGACTTGTCCTGCTACTCGCACACTGAACGAAGCAAACGCCACAAGATCTCTTTGGAGACGTGCTGGTTGATCGTCTGAAGGGGAAAACTTGTAGTTTGTAGTTTGGGTTTGAAATATATCTTTTGTGACACCAGTCCTGGAACTTTTCTGACACACCTTGTAGGCTGTATATAAAACATGGGAATAGCCACCATTGGTTTGTGGATTGACATTTTGAAGACTCAAATTACCATTTCGTTTTTTTTTTTTTTTAAACCAGAGGTGAATAGTGAGGGTTGTACTGACTAAAATCTGAGGACACGATGCACGCCCATACAATATGTCAATCAAAAGGTTGCCACACACCAAAATTATCTACAGTTGCCTATAAAGTTGGAATAACATTTTTTTTTTTTACCTCTTCTGATGAAGTGATTGTGACAATGCGATTTATTCTTGATAAAGTCAAAACTTTATTGATATCACAATTTACATACAATACATATCACACTCAAACTTAAACCACAATTAACTTTTGCAAACTGTGCATTCAGGCTTCAACTAAACTGGGGATATTGAACAATAGAATTGAGGGTGTTGTTTCAATTTTTCATCCTTGGTCCCTTTAACAGGAAACACATATTCGAGGGGATTTCATGTATAAGAAGGTCCAATATTACTCTTTCAAATGCCGCTCATTCACTAATATTGAGTATGGTAAGCCTGACACAGATCCGTGCGTTAAAACATCGTGGCATACTGGCCACAATCCTGCATGTTTCAGATGTTTCTCTCTTCCAACACATCTGATTCAAATGATCAGCTCATCATCAAGCTCTGCAGAAGCCTGATAATGATCCTGATGATTTGAATCAGGTGTGTTGGAAGAGGGAAACATCTAAAACATGCAGGATTGTGGCCCTCGAGGACCAGGATTGCCCACCCCTGCCATAGACTGTGCCTCAGACTTCTAAATAATCTGACTTCTTTTTGCATCCAGAGGTGTTACCCCCTGCTGGCCCAAAACAATGCAGGTTTAAGGTGCTTCTGCATCGTGTCACTATTCAGACCTGGAGGCTACATCCACCTTTTATAAATCACCTGAATGCATCTTGTGTTTTGGGGGACCAAAGTCGCTGCTGATCCGCTAACCTGCTGCTTTCACTTAACAATATCTGTTTGAACATAATACCACCTCACAGGGTCACTAGTGGGACTGTAGAGGCACTTTTTGCAGCAAAATATTTTTCCTGGGGAAGATCAGGGTGTACACAAGAAGTACACAAGAGCAATCATAAGCAAACACACAATACTGGAATCACAGCTGTGAACCGCTTGATAAAATCAATCAAGAGAAGAAAACAAACATGGCAATTATGAGATTATCTCTTCAGGTTTTGAGTTTACTGTCCAGAACACAACCAGTGATTTGATGGAGCGAAAGTCCTTTGAGAAAGACCTTCATCCTGTCTTGTTCGTGCTGCTCATCCCTGACAGCAAATCTGAGTGACTGCGGGGCAGGGCGCTGTGGGAGACGACAAGAGCAAACAGAGCTGAGATTTGAGAGCAGTCAGACAAGGTGTCAGGCTGAGAAATTCTTGCATCGGCTCGACCCCACAGATCGGCAACAATGTGCAGTGACAAGAGGCAGGTGCAGATTGACTGCTGCTGTAACCGCCTTAGACAGCACAGGAACACCTGAGTGTGCTTGAGTCTACACTCACAGACCAGCTGCTGTCAGTCCTGGCTTGGCACCCTGCTGCACTGCCAGAGCCTTAACAAACTGACATAGGCAAGCTGTGCAATTTAGTTCCCACCTCACCCACACTTTGGGATATCACTCAAGTCTCAGGCTGCCTTCACATTCGCTCAAACAGAGCAACTTTTGAGCAGTTGCTGGCAGGATCCAGATTAAACTTGCACTGCTGTTAGATTTTTCCAAATAGATATAAAGTGGTTTATTAATTGGCAGGTTCTAAAGGAGGAGAGGGGGACGGAGGGGTTGAGGGAATGGGATGAGACAGGTAGAAGGGATGGGATGAGAGCTGGTCAACAGGTGAAGGTCTACGGGCATGAAGAAACCTGAGGAGTAAGACTCAGTCGCTTCTTATCAACTATTTCCTGGTTCCTCTAATAAAAAATTTTAAAAAAGAAAGAAGAGAAAGCAAAAAGAAAAAGAGAGGGCTGGGAGGACACAAATGGAGAGTGAAGGGTGAATCTAAGATATAATTATTTCATTACAAACCCATGATTTTGAATGGATTGTAAAAGTCAAGTTTCACAAAACAGAAGTTGCACTGAACTTAAATTCATTCATTTATTTATGCTGCAAGGTGTCTCAGTAGTCAACACCTTTGTCTCGCAGCTAGAAGATCCCTGAATAGGACGACTGGGATCTTTCTGCATGAAGTTTGCTTGTAGATCAGCGCTCAGAAAACTGTATTCACATCATTGAACTTTGGAAGAAGTATTTTTGCCATTTCAGTAAAATAAACTAATGCAAAAGCAGGTTAAAGTTTGTTGGGCTACCCAGAAACTAATATAAATTAAGTTAATCCTTCTGAACCCCAAAACCCATTGGCAGGTTTAAAAGGCGTATCATCTTTTCGAAAACTGCCAAAATTACATTATTAATTAATCTGGGCCAGAAACTGTAAAAAAAAAAAAAAAAAAAAAAAGAAAGAAAGAAAAAATAGTAAATAGTCCTTGAACTAATTGTGTCATGAGCAACTGGATCAGGAAGAAGCAAAGTTTAAAATCGTTTCATTTTTTTTTAAATCACTTTCTGTAAAAGTGTTTTTTTTAATATTTTCCAAAAATAAACTGCAAAAACAATTTACACTCTGTCATGTCTAAGAAGCCACGTCTGACTTGAGACTATCCCACTGGACTGCAGGTATGCCCACACGGAGCAGAGAGGACACAAGTATAAAACCAAATTGCGGAGTCGGAGAGGAAAATAAAACATGCTGGATCAAGAAAATAAATGTAGCAGGTCAAAAAAACGTGTACAGAGGAAAGAGTTCTCCGCAAATTGTTTGAGGTCATATTGAACATAGTGAAATGTCTTTTTAGAGTTGATGTGGAGAATAACATGGGGGAAAAATGGTTTGTAGAGGCTGTAAAAATGTAAATAGCAAATTACTATTTGCTTTAACTACGTGGGGTTAAAGGCACTGATGATACCAAAATTTTATCCAACATGTCAAAGCTTGAGAGAAACCTTCTGTCTCCTCCACTGCTGTGAGCTCTTTGGATGTTATTATTCGAATACTTTCCATTGTCCTCCTTTGTGAAGCTGTCTGCTGCACCGATAAACACACTACATTATAAGTTTAGCACACTAAGCAATCAAGTTAACTAAATGTCAAATCCACAGCGTACGAAAGTTTGAATTTCAAATTAGTTTGAAAGATTAAACACATAATAACCCACGTATAGCCGCTCTAATCTATTTAGTGCATTACATAAAAGCCTGCAACTTAATGTCCCTCAGCATGACAATGGTTTTGCATTTTAAATCTTGTCGAGCAGACAATTACTGACAAAGAATTAAATGACGCTAAATGATGTTCTGTACAGGTTGAGGCATTTACTGTCATTTCATAAGCAGTGTACCGTGGCTGCTGGGTGCAAAAGGCAGCCCATTATCCTCAATCTCAGCAAACTGCTGTTATTTTTTTTCTTTTTTTTTTTCACAGTTCTCAGAAGGCGGACTGCAGGCAATCAAGGTAGTTGAGCAGCCAATAAGTAGCCGACCGGCCGTGGCGACTGTGTGCGAGGTGTGCAAACAACATGATGGACAACTGATGGCTGCTCAGTAGCTTTAAGTCAGTTCAAGGGAAAAAAAAAAAAGATTTGATGTGCAGGATTACTACAAAATCCAGCAAATCTTCTTAGTTAATCAGTTATTTTAGATCATTGACATTTTTCGGGATCGTGAAATAATTTTCATTTTTCAGCAGGAGTATTTCAGAGGATTACACAACCAACTTTATTTTTGTCATAATATGTGGCAGATCATATTTTAAGCATTATTCCCTCTTTTTTTTAATTTTTTATTTGAGCCAGGCGGTTCCATCAAGTGGGAGTTTTAATTTCTGGAAAATCTAACAGCAGGAGCTTATTATAGGTCTGTCTGACAAATGCGGTTCACAAGATGCTTTAAACACCATATTTCCTGACAGCAGCATATTCTTAAAAAGAGATGTGCTTCTTTAAATTCTTCGCTTAAAGAACATTTGAACTGTGAATAGAAAATATGCAAAAACAGACCTGTGACGGCACCTTATAAATCCTGTGTGTATGTGCACTTGTGTATTAGTTACAGTCCGTGATATCCCTGAAAAACAACAGAGGATGTAGCAAGTGCAGTTACTTTGATATTCTAATTGAACATTGAGTATTAGAACATATGGAGGCCTTTCTACTCACACACACATAGATTGGCATCACAGATGCAGTGCAAAACAATGGACAGCCTCATCCGATGCATGCTGTGTAGGAGGCTTCTTGGCAATCAGCATTGTGAACATGTGTGCAAATACAAGGCAGTGAGTCAACACTCACAGAAACCTCGCAGTTCAAGTAAAACACAACATACATGGCAGCAAAATCTATACGACTTAAGCAGAGAGATATGTACTGTGTTCACTTTGAAGTGCACAGGGGCGGGTGCCCTCCTGTACAGTTCCTTTGATGCTGGCAACCTTAAAAAGCATGCGTTTACCTCCCAGCAGTATGACAGAACCTAATTACAGAACGCTGCCTCCAGAGAATAAAATGAGGGGGGAAAAACTATTTTGGCTGTCACTTTGACACTTTGCAGATAACTTCTCTGCATGTTCATTTGCTACAGGCCCAACCCCGCAGGAAGTGGCACGGACTAATAGCAGCCTCTCGTGCTGTGATTGGCCGCCGGTGATGACCGTGGGAGGGAGTTGATATTTCAGGACACACCACATAAATCGGATTAACACATAATTGACATGTTTACTGGTGTATTTATAGCCTCCATTTGATTGGAAAGTGGGGAACAAGGCTACATTCACGGTCCAATTACATTTGAGGATAGAAGTGCTGGGTACACATGTGCCCGCGCTACCTTACAAATCAGATTTACATCGCTGTGTGCTTGCAATTAATTGAGAGTGATTCTGATAAGGCGTGGGCAATTGAAACATCTCTTGCAGCTGCGGTTAAATGAATGATCATGTTTATGTTAAACGTAAAAATAGTTAAATTGAGAGTGTAAAATAGTACCTTCAACTACATAACCATAGTCTTATAGTCTTTTAGTCACAGAGTGGGGCCACAACAGAGGCGCATTTGTTGCAAATGAGACACTGTTGCTGTGTTAGATTTGCCTAAATTTACATTTTTGTGCCCACAGGAGGTATAAAATCAACGCTTCACAGTCAAACAAACTAACAAAGCGTAAGCTCTGTGCGCTGTGATTGTAGTTTCTAGCTTGTCTTTGTCTATATCTGATTGTGTTGACTGCTCAGTTCTGCTGTGACACTCAAGAGCTCACTTCAGTGTTGCACGAGGAAATACAAAAGCATTATATTGTTGCAAAACATCTTAAAGGTTCATTGTTGAGTTTTTTCACAACTAGCAATCATGTTTAGCAGTTTTTTATGAGCAGGTACTGATTTTGTTTTTATGTACACACGCTACCGTGTAATGAGCAATATATATCCTGGTCACTGGTTTCATACTTTTCAACTGATTATTGAGTCCGATAAATGCAATAATGATGAGGCAGGAAATTCAATTTGTGCACTTATTAGATTTCAAGGAAACAGTGCACTTCATACAGATACACAGAGCATAAATATTGTGTAACATTTGGCGCTTCTTTTCAGTTTGCTTTTGTTTATTTAATAGACAAAACCACATGGCACCTGATGGACCCACTTTGATGAAAATCTAAAGTGAAATGAGCAATCAACATCACAGCTGAACATTTACATCATGAAACTTCAGCGTACTGACGACTTTTAGGGTTTTTATATATATAGCAAATCAAAGGAGCCAATCCTGTCAACTTGCAGGATGAGGTTCTTCATATCATTACTTTTCTTCAGAGATGGTTTCTGGTTCAAACATGTATGACTGAATTACAAGAACATCAGGCATATATGAAGAGTTCATTTGCAAAAACAAGATAACTCCATCTTCACAAACCTTCAGCAACCCACTTTTCCATCGTCCACCTGAGACGATATCAATCAAACCTAAGTTATCTCTATTTTTGTCATGTCATTTCTACTGAGTTAAATCCACTCAACTTCAGTTTGATTGATGTTATCTGAAGCAAACAACTGAAAAATAAGTTTTCTGAAAATCTACAAAAATGGAGTTATCTGTTTTTGCAAATGAACTCTTCATATATATATTACTGCAACTCCTTATCCTGGCCCATGTGTCTACATGCTGTGAATGTTGTTTCCTTCTTGGACACTTGTAATTTAATCATTTTTTAGAGATTGTTTAATGGAATTTATTTAACTTGTTTCTTACCTGGCAATGATCTCACAACCCCGTTGACCCACTTTATCTCACCACACCCGGGTTGGCTGGAACAATATACCAAAGTTTGTACATACTGAACTTACTGGTAAAGTTAAAAGTGTGATATGTAAGATTTTGAACACAAATGTAGCATTAATATAGCAGCAAACAACCACCTACCATGTAAATATGTAGTGGTGTAATGGTGGTCTTAGCAAAGATTAAAGTCACACTTCCTCTGTGTATGTGTTGTAATCCAGGCTCCACTGTCTTTAATTTATGGCAGCCAGTCCAGTCGTGCATCCGAGTGCATATGAGGTCCTCCCTTTGAAATTGTTTGCCCTTCTTGTACTTATACACAAACCAAAAGTGAGCTCCCACACTGCACTGCAAGCAAAAGTGCAGTCCAGAGCTTTCACCTGATGCAGCCATGATTTGTGTTATTTACCTAATTTATGTACATTTGTTTTATTTTCAGCTCAGTGTGAGTCTCTACTACTGTTTATTGGGCAAATGACTATGGTAGGATTCTTTTTTTTGTTAGCTCTGATATATGAAACCTTTCTGGTTGTAAATAAAAAAATAAAAAAAGATGTGGCCGACAACTCGTTTGTTTTAGTCTGAGATGTAGGTGTTCCACCAGCATCCAGTGGTTCTGAATGTTGCATGCAGAACATCAAATATACACACGCTTTCATACAGATTTCATAGAAGATCAGATTTGTTCAATGCATAACAGTCTCTATATGGTGACTGAATATGTCGTGGGTTTTTTTTGTTGTTTTTTTTTCATTAAATCTGAAATATATTGTCTATGAATGATGTCTATGTATGACTATAATACCGGATGAATGTGTGTCATAAATCAAAAACAAACACAAATATTGTGCAAGTAAAGTCAGGTAAAATGAATAGCAATCCTTTGTGTAGAAATGTAAGTAACTATTACCTTTATCACTTGCTGGTCACCATATAGTCTTATTGCTGTATTCAGCATCGCACAAGGGCTCTCTCTCAGTCAGTGTTTTCATGCGGGGGTGTGAGGGACACATTGAGAGATAGTAAAATTGTGGAGCTTTAGATCTCTTTCCCCATGCTTAATCAAAGCTTCCCTACTTAATTACTGGGGCAGATTAAAAATAGCAAAGCGAGAGTGTATATTTCCCCATCAGCCCCCACTGCCTGTCAGAACTGGCAACTGAGCCTGTGGGCAGCATATGTGAAAGACTCATCTGCTACTACTCTTTTCCAGTTGATGAATATACTACATCACACGTAAACATTTCACTCCCGTCTCCCGTTCACTGATAGTGATGACACACATCAGGCGCCAGGGCAGGAGGCAAGCCACATTGACTGAGAGAGCGGGCACTCCTCCCAGGCACAGTGGTGCTCATTCCCCGCGAGTAATGTCTGCTGACATGGCTGCTGCGAGACTGGACATCTTAAAGGCAATGCACAAGATCCGCTAGGGCTGCATGCTATTTCATGTGCTAAAACAAAATGTCAACATGTTGGCTGAGGCCACGTTCCTGCTCTTTACTCCAGAGAGTTTCAAAGCTTTTTTTAACTCTGTGCCTGAAATAGATACACATTAGTCCACAAAGCCCTCTTTAACTAAAAAATGTCCCCAGGACTCTCAGATGAGTTTTTATTATTGTTGAAACAGTACTGAATTGCATAACAGCGATCTCTTGATCAAGAGAGCCACTCGTGGTGAGAATGAAAAGTATAATTAGAAAAGTCCTTATGCTTCATTTGGGAACTGTCCCACCAAATCATTTGACAGACGGTAATATGCTGGAAATTATCAAGTGCACCGCCAACCCAAACAACCAAATCATTTTTGGAATATGACAGTAGATATAATAAAAGAGGCTCTAAATTTGGACTGATTTCAGAGCGATATGCCATATGTCCAGGTTTCTACTGAATTACAATGAAATTAACCTAACTTTGTTTGGGAAAACCAAGAACATCTACAGCAACCTTTGCAGTTTTGAGCCATTCAAGCCACATTAGTGGTGGCAGTGTCCATCGCTGTGTTCCAGACTGAAATATCACATTTTTCTCAGTTCACTCAAAGGCCTTATTGACAAATCTCACCACTCAGCAGCCATGTCAGTGACTAACAAGATCAGGCCTCTATCTAAATGAATGGAGAGCGAGCCATAATTTAAATATCCGTGGTCTCCAGAACATAAAAACTAAATGCACAGAATCAGCAGTTAAATCTGAAAAAGCTGCTCAAAGATTTTGGTGACTTTGGCCCAAAATGTGGTTTAAAAAAAGGTTTAAGTGAGCACAGATTTAAGACAGCAAAATTACATCTGTGCAACAACACAATTGGCTGAATGTTCAGCTGCTACAGAGCAGGCGTTTGACTCTTTGTGGGGAGGGGTGGGACATGTGTCATACCACAGAATTTCATGATTCTCTATGTAGTGAGTATCTATCTTGTAACATCCATGCTTGATTCTTGCAGCTCTCATTATTGTAGTTTCCAGCCAAAGCAGTAGCTGTTTTCAGCAGAAAAGATCTTTAAACCCACTGCACTGCTTGCTGTCCAACACCAAATGACAGACAAGGTTAGCAAACAGCAGCTGATCTAAAAATGTTACTATCATGTTGACTCGGGGTCTGGCCACCCAATGACCAAAAAAATGTTATTCCAGGTGTTACATTGTTATTGTGAGCATGTTAGCATGCTAACCGCATCATTTACCCTAAAGAACCACTGTCACTAAATGTCAGTATATGACTTCCTGCATCCACAAGGACACATGTCATCAATTTCGCCATCTGCCCAAAGTCATTGAGGGTCTATGTGGACCCTTCTGCAAACATCTGCGTGAAGCCCAAAATGGACGATATGTACTGTATGTACGGTAGATGTGTTGACTATGCATGCAGCAGGAAAACAAATGTACATGAAACAAATGTTTGTTTTGAGGAGACACTGCGTTAGGACATTTGCTGCCATTCAGGCCTTTCTAATTGATCACTAAAAGAGTTATAATAGAAGAAGTTGCTGCCATACTTTGGAAGTGCCTTGATTTGCACCAGACTTCAAACGACAGTTCCCAAGCACTGGAAAGTTCCAAGTTCTCCAGAGATCCTGTGCTTTATCCGCCCACTGTGCTTGGGATGGAAAAGCAGCAAACTCTGGCTTCAGGCAATTTATACCATTTGGCACACTTCAGGACTGATCACTGACATGCTGCTACAGCCCAATCTGTAAATCACTGCTATATTCTGTGAAAGGGTGAAATCAAAGAAAGCGTCTTAGCCTTTTTTCTGTGTGCAATGTGAGGTGTAATGTGACCATCACACTGATGCATACCCCTAGTAAGCTGTGTACACTGTAGTATGAATGGAACCGTATCCCTACCCAAAGACCACATCGGTCAACTTACACAAATGTGGAAACCTGAAGTTGCCCTTCAGGGGACTCTACTCATTTGGTTTGCACCAAACCTGTCGTATTGGGACTTTTTGCTTATTTTCCACTATATTTAAATGATGAACATTTTATTCTCATGCTTAACGCAAACCAAATAAGTGTGTGCAGAGCTGATAACTTCATTTCAAAATCTTAACTGTTACTCATGATTCCTCCAGTCGTCACACCAAGTGAAACTGATACCCCACTGGTTAGACTGTCTACATACCTTCTGACCACAAAACACAACACATCACATGTCAAACACTACCTCATCCTTGTTTCAGAGGACAGTTTCAGTTATGAAAGCAAGCAGACAGCTGTCACCCTGACTCTGAATAAAAGATTTTGCTTCCAGCACACAGAGAATAAAGGCATCTTTTTTGGGTCAGCATCATCAAACGCGTCTCCAGAGTCCTTGAAGTAGCACAACGGCCTTGGTGCTAATTCTTTAAGAAATGAATGTTTTAAAGGCTGCTAGCAGGCCATAAGGTGTGTCTCTATTTCTCGCAGTAGACCTATCAATCTATTCAGACAGGACGATGAATTTTGGACGAAAATCTGTGTGCATCAGGCATTTGATGAAGAAATTCTTTGTGACGCTGGAACACAAGAAGATCTGTGTAGACTGTCTCTTAAATGAAAAGACTGTCAGTCTGAAGGACTCCACTGAGTTCTCATGAATGCATGTCATCTGAGGTGACCAATGTAGACCACAGAGACATTTTAAGTGTTTCTTTATTTACAAAGTGATGAAATGCTTTGCCACTCCCCCAGCTTGTTTTATCAAGGTAATGACAAAGCGGTCACACAAAGCACCCACACGCAGTTGTAGACAGATCGATTTTACACAATAAAAAATAGCAGTTAATTACAAAATGATACAGCGGTACATCTGCTTGGAGAAAATGTACAGTATTTTCAAAAAATCGAGGTAGAAAAAGCACACACTGCTCGACTGATGACATTTGACACGTTTTCTTAGAGGTCAATGAAAAGATCAAAATGCGAGTGTAGTCGGGAGGGAAGCGACCACATCCTGTTTCAGAAGGGCGACAGAAACAGTGTTGACAAGTGGAGAGAAATACTCTCAAGAACATGTAACTTCTTAAAGTGAAAAGGTTTAGTTTGCTAAGATGGTCAGGAGTCAAATGTGGAATGAAACCGATCAAGGCAAAATATTGAGAGTGGAAAAAGTCCACAGTATCATGGTTTCTGACACATACAGTAATGAGTTGAATTCAAGTTGTGCGATTCAGTGTTGGGGTAAACCATGAACACACCTCTGCCAAACTGTCACTAGCCAAGTTCTCTTTTGATTTATGAATACAGTGGCATGTTAGACATATATGTTTCATGCAGACACTAAACAAACTCTTTTATAATAACAAACATTGAGATATCATGAGTGGATAAAGGTTCCCATCATGTTGCGTTTAAACACTCTTTTCCACTCATCTCTGTTCCTTTTGGGATCATTCAATTTTAAACATTTGTTAAACATCTAAGGTGCTCCTGTTAAATTTAGTGAGAGGACCAAATTGAAAGCACTAATAACTAGTGATAAAGTGATAGAAATAATATGTAATCCTGGCACCAAGCACAATGCATCTCAAACTGTTCTCCTGTTTGAAACAAGAATCTGGGATGTGCTCAAACACGTGTCAAGATGAAGATGCTCAGAAGACACTGTGCCACAAAACAAATGTTTTTCCTTATCAAACATCAATTTTGGTAATATACAGAAATCTCTTTGCTTTCTGTTCTCTTTGAAAGCCCTCGGGTGATTGATCGTGTTTACATGTCATTTCCTTTGTCACTGCATTATCCCACCATAAATCCGGAGCCAGGACAAAATTGTGGCATATGCACAAAAGCAGTGTCGACTTGAATAGTCCATCAAGTACGCTCTATGATTTTCTTTCCAAAAATAGAATGACTGAGTCACACACACACACACTGAAGTGATGGTGCCGTCTCTCTGCCTTTGCGGAGGGGCCACAGAGCCACCAAAAGAGACTCCCATTCTGTCAGTCTGCATCTTATCTACAGGCCTCCTGTGTACATGTCGCCCTTTGAGCACCAAGCGTACAAGCACAGGGCCACCAAACCCCACAATATATGCTGCTAAACAACCACGCTTTACACCTTGAGAGCCTCATGTACGCCCACGGCAGACAGCCGGCGGTTGATGTTGCGATAACGGCAGCGGAGAAGGTCGCGATATGTGGAGCGCAGGTCGCGATTGAAGAAGGCGTAGATGAAGGGGTTCATTAGGGAGTTGGCGTAGCCTAGCCAGAGTAGTGTGCGCTCCAGCCAAATGGGCACGCAGCTACACTCCACTCCGCAGATAAAGGGCCTGGCAGTGGACAGGATGAAGAATGGCAACCAGCACACAGCGAAGACCCCCACAATCACCCCGAGTGTCGTGGCTGCTTTCTGCTCCCTCTTGAAGATGGAGATGTTTCTGCGCTCACGGTTCAGCAGGCGGGACAAAGCGGCACACTCCTCTGCCACACCAGGTGGCTTCAGGCCCTGCATTCTCAGCGCCTCATTAGCCACCGTTTCAAGACGCTCCCGGCGCGAAAGGTCGGTGAAGCGGTGCTTGGCGCCGCTCTTGCGAGCTGCCCTGAAGATCTTGTAGTACATGACCAGCATGACCAGCATTGGGATGTAAAAGGCTACAGCTGTGGAATAGATGGTGTAGCCAAAATCTTGGCTAATGAGGCACACACCGGCTGTGTGGACGTTTTTGGCCCAGCCACAGAAAGGTGGCAGGGTGATGGATGCTGACACCAGCCACACTCCCAGGATCATCTTTGCCATCAGCTGACCATTCTGCCGTGCTGGGTAGGTGAGAGGCCGTGTAATCCCCAGATACCTGCAAGAAAAGGACACAGAAGAAGCATCTGTATTAACTTCCAGGCAGCTTTTCAACAAAGGCCTGAAAGCAGTTGAAGTTACCTTGACATTTTCTCTAAAGCTCTTTAACATCTCTTCTAATATAGCTGCTTCATCATCTCAAAAACAAGAATGCTTATTCATTTATCAGTTACAAGGCACCCAAACACTTGAAATCTTGTAGTGCAGCAGCATCAAATGAATGTCCACTCATTTCAAAGACAGACATTTCAATGAGGGGTCATAAGATCTATCATTGCCTGCAGGGTTATTTGCTACTTTTCTTTGGCTCTTTGAGCTTAGCAGGTGGAGAAGGAGCTATCAATCAAACAGGCGGCTCAGTGGTTTCAAATAGCAGCTGGAGGTGTCAGAAAAATAAAGATAAAAAGAGGTGTGAAAGGCTTGGATTTGTACAAGACTGGGAAAATAGCCACTATTCTCTCAAAATGATAAATCTTTGTGTACATCTCAGCATGTTTTGGCTGTATGCCCACAGCCGTCATCAGCACCAAATGCGTCATTGATGAAAGCTGTATATTTAAGTCGCCAGGCTGGTTTTCTTTTTTCTGCTCTATTGTTAATCATAAGATAAAAAGCTTTAGGGAGCACTGGCCAATTTGCCTCATCGTCCGCTGGTGATGCTATCACCGCTGTGGAAATCAAATTCAGCTCAGTCAACTCGGACAGGATTCTTCACTTTATCAGCTGGTTTGTAGATGCTCAGCTTGAAGAAGTCAGGTCTAGTCTTTAGAGTTACTTTATCTTTACACACAAGCTCGATGTTTCTACAGTACAGATTATTACAAATGGCACGGTAAAATGGGGAATCGACACGTTATCTAAGATCTATTAAATAAACAACTTGGTTGTCGAACAACATGCTGAATGCCAAAATAACTCTAGCTTTACTACTATAAATTACTATTCGTTAGGGCACTGTAGTGTAGCATCTGTGCTGTGAGCTGCAGTCTCTTAACAACTGACAGCACAAGAAGTATTGATCTAGATCAGAATCACTTAGAAAGGACAGTAAAGCTACAACTGCACTGCAACTGAAAGCACTCGATTATCCCCCCTCCCGTGTATCCCGCCTCCAAACACACACACACACACGTCTGACATAGATCTGATTTTTAATCAGCCTTAAAAGGCTGCACAGAGTCTCGGTTTAGCCAGATACACATGCGTCATTTTAATCAACATCAACACAACAATTGTTTGTTGCCATGGATCAGCTTACATTTGTAACAACAGAAACAGTAGATAAACCTCATGCCATAACTTTCTCCAGTAACTTTGTGGTTACCATGTAAACTTAGGTGCCACACACCATTTCTGTGTCATCCTAAAGTTCCCATGGCTCAGGTTAGCTGTACTCAGTGGCTCTTATATAACAACTACTGTTTATTCAGTCCTCCAATCCCTCCAACTAGTGCTCTGACTAGCTTACAACCCTTACTTAAGATGTACTTAAGCCTTGTGGGGGGGGGACTAAACACATCCTGGGAGCAATGTCAAATAGATGCAAGCCAGATCCTGAGATGAGTACACTTCATGCAGTGGGAATTCTCAGGAATACGTAATAGATACCCGGTAATGCAACACTCCTCTCTGAATGCATTATTCAGTAACGAGGAAGGTGTTTATTTGGGGGGATATTTGTGTGTCTGTGGCGGGTGGTGGGCAGTCCTACACAACTATGACTCATCTTCAGCCCCTTAGAAGGCAGCACTGTTTTCAGACCACACTCTCATTGTATTCAAAATCCTCTCACCATCCTTACAGAGACAAATGACATTTTGAATAAGATAACAGTCATTTTAACACCTCGTTACACAGCTTCCTGCATGTGCCGCAGCAGGATGAGCTGATGCAAACATCTGTGAGACCTCCGGTGGGTTTTATATTGTTCATTCTGACACAGAGAAATTAAAAAAGGCAATAGCAGGATACAGCAAAAATGTAAAAATACATACAGTAATAAGTAAATGAAACATCCCTTTTGAAGCTGATATGACATGACATAAAGCTGTGAGCACAGACAGCAACAGTAGCATTCATTTATCGTCATGTTTCTGTCCAGCTCATGATTGTAATCAGTATTCATTCTCTTTCAGTTCTGCTATTCCATCCACCAACTCCTGATTGTAACTTTCAGCTGCAAAATGCTCCTCTGTGCTCACCATCTTTAAACAGGTTACAAATGAAAGGGGAAAAAAAACAAACAAACCCCTATGATGTCGGGTCTGATGGCTCCGTTATACTGTGGGGGGCATTTTGATGGCATGGTTTGGGTCCACTTGCTCCCTCAGAGGATCATCATTATCCTGTGATGAAACATTTCTATCCTGATGGTAGTTGTGTAATGTTTCTATCCATGGAGCACAAGGGGTCACTGGATGGTTTGATAAGTATGAAAGCAATACGAATCATGCGTTATGACCTTTGTGACCAGAGCTCAACCCAAATAAACTCCTATAGGAGAATTTAGACCAATGTGTTGGACACGCTCTCCAGCAGCTGCATCAAAACACCAAATGATACAATATCTTTTGTAAGAATGGTTTGCATTCCTCCTGTAAAGTTCTCGAGACTTACAGATTGAATGCCAAGGAGGACTGAAGCTGTTCCTGCAGCACTTGGTAGCCCAACACCTTACTAAGACACTTTATGTTGGTTTACCCTTAATTTGTCTATCTGCTGTTCATTGGCAGGCAGGGAAGAACAATTTTTATCAGATAAATACTATGCTGACAAGATCTGTGCGAGTGAATGAAAACAGTAAAGCTGTCGACCATAAAACCAAAACAGTGAGCTTAAAGATAGCCGAAAGAAACCAAAAACTTAGGTGAAAATTCTATATCAAAGCAGCTTTTAAAACTTTTTTATTCATAATGGCATCTGCAGAATGTGACTAATTACAGTAATTTGCAACCAGAATTACAGTGTGACAGAAGTGAGCCTTCACCAGCCGGTCAACTTCCAGTTTACATCCATGTCTGCCAAGACTCATACAACACATGTAGTGAAGACTTTGAAGAGTGTAAGCTCATTCCATGAAACAATAAACAGTCTAATTCCTTGTATTTGTTGACAGACTTAGAAAACGATGCTCATTCTGATAGAACACAACTTGTAGATAAAGCTTTAACTATGGATTTTGCTGCAAAGAAGCTACAAAACTGCACAGAGATCTTCAACTTAGCAGCACAGATCTATACAGTCACCACAGTTTCAGGGTGGGCACCCAGGATTAGTGTCACCAATTCTGTATCTCACTAAATGTCAACTATGGCCAAAATCTCGCCTTCTGTTCTGGAGTTGAATACTGACCAGGAAAGACAACTGTGTAAAATGTTGTCATAATTGGAGTAGAGTTCTGGCTGAAAACGTGATTCCTGAACTAACAGTGACCTTTGATCACAGAGTCAGTTTGTAACCCTGCTGGAAAAACAGCTTAAAATAGAAATCATTTGTAAATAATTAAATAATTAAGTTCTAAAGTCATTCTTTTTTTCTCTTAATTTCATTGTTAACACTACAATAATGATAACCTAAAAATATTTGTTTTATTCATTTTTTCTCTCCCTTACTAAATTTAAAGGCGTTTTTTTACAGTGTTAAAGAGATCTCGCATCGTGAGCGGCAGAAGTTGCTTCTCCTCAGGGAGTTGAGCTGTGTAAAAGTTACAGTAGGTAATAATTTGCTTCAAAACAGATGCAGAAGTCCGACTGTTAAGAAATATTAACGAGATAAGAGCTGGGTAAAATAACCAGAAGTGCCAGTTTCGTTTGTGGTTAATTATCCTTCACATACCTCGGTAATCTAACTCATTAACTTGTTTTCTGTTAGCAGTGAAGGTGTTTACCTGTGTAGTATTTGCTTCAGAGCCAGAGGCAGACTTCAGAAAGTCTTGCTGACTTAAGGCTGCTCTCGGCGGCTACTGCGAACCCAGACTGCCATCACAGCTGTCAAACCGCGACAGTCACATCTCCGAAATCGTTGGAGCAAAATTTTAAGCAGGCTTTATCTTGATCCATTGACCACAGATTTGATGTTTATACAACAACTTTCTTGCCTAAAACAACCTTAAAACTACATTATATGTCACAATAACAGTAGTAGTTACAAAAAAAAATTGAATTAGTTTTGAAAGTTTTCTCCTTATCGCTGGTGGCGTGAAATGCATTCTGGGATACATGCTGTCCCAAGGACGCGCGTCCGTACTTGTGTACTATTCCTTCTGTGCCTGCGCACAACGACATTCCTACTGTGCACATTTTTCTGTATATTTCATTTGCTTTTAAAGCAACATTTAAAAAGCGCTTTAAAAGCAAATGAAATAGGCGCAGAAAAATGTGCGCAGTAGGAATGTCGTTGTGCCTTTGCTTTTAAAGTGACATAAAAAAAAGAAAAAATAATATAAAATAAATAAATTAAAATTATTATTATATTTATTTGTCTTTATATTTCTATTTTTATTAGCCTTTTCTTTTTTCATTTTTGATTAATATTGCTTTATATTGCCACATTATTTATTTTTTTATTTAATCTTCTTTTTATTTCCACTTTTACTTTTTTTCTGCTTTTATTGATTTATTTTTGTAATTTGGCACTCTCACTACTCCATAGTTTTTGTATGTGAATGTTTAATGTTTCATGCAACTAAAATTGCAGTTAATGCAAACTCCAGTGTGTTTTTGGTCATTTTCACTTATTTACTCATACTTTGCTCTTCCCGAACCTTGAGCAATGTGGACTGACCCAGGACTGGGTTACTAGTTCACTCTAGAGTCCAAGGGGTCAACCTGACAGCATAATGCCTCTGGCCAAAACTGGAGCTAATGCAGAGGCATGAAACATGAATGAAATTGCCGGACATTATGCAAAATGCATAGCATATTTAAAACCATATGGGACACCTGACACAGCGGCGGAAGCACATAATCAAGCTAAAAACCAGTGACAGCGGATTATAATCACCTCCTATAAAACAGCCTGAGCTGAGCAGAAACAGTGACACACATGGGCGTTTAGAGGGTTTTTTCATATCTCTGGAGGATTTGGGGCATATCCACAGCCACAACAGCCCTCCGGGATTACCAAGCCACAGACGAACAGTGTGCCCAAGCTAATGGAGAATTCCATTACTTCCACCAGGCTTCTAGCTGGAGCGCAGTAAAGTGAACTATTTTCTGCACTGAAACACTGTAACTGGCCCCGGTGTGCAACAGTCATAAGTCATCTCCAGAGCACCTCACAAACCTTTTACGTCTGAGAGGGGATACATAGTGAAATATTAACCAAGCAGCAGTTGGTTTGGGCAGCAGAGTGGTAAATTTAGACTTAGTTCTCCTAAAAGAAAAAGTAACAGGGTGGTGAAGCAGCCTGTCAGATTACCACAGAAACTTTCCACTGGAGAATCCTCACTCATTTATGTCACTGAGGCATTTATAATTCCTGTGTCCTAGCGCTGCAGGGATCTCTAAAAAGGAGTCTGTGAAAAAGTCAAGTGTTGTACATTTTAGCGAGATCTTTTCTGTTACAGTCTATCAGCGGGCGAGGGAAGCGGCCACAGCAGACATGCAAACGTCGACTAGAATCAAACTGCTCCTGCTGAAGGACTGAGAAGTGCACCTCGGTTGCTTTTTATCCAGCAGTCAGTGGTGGGTATTTGCTGCTTTTATGCTCGGTTTGTTTATATGAAATGATTGAGAGTGCTAAAAATGGGGAATATCTAAAACACACACAACTCATTTCTCACTCTGTGATCGGATCACTACAAACTATATTAAAGGAGAGCCTGCGTCCTTCTTGATTTTTAGGTATAGAATGTTATAATAGGTTTTGTGAGCCCATCTGAGGTTATTCTTTAGGTAAAATCCAACAACAACAAAAATGCATCTGTGCTTATTTCAACAACTGAATTTATTTATTCTGAGCTGCTCCCAACGAAGCACCAAATCTGTCCAGTGAGAATTCTGGGATTCCTCCGACAACAGACAACAACTTAAGTCCTCCAGCAGTGCTTCAGTTCTTCCTATACTATTTGAGGACCTGACGTAAAAACAGAAACTGAACTGCTTCTCTCACAGAGTGCACCGGAGCACCGGAGCTGTAATTTCCTTCTCAACGAGAACGCAAAGAAGAATTCCCATCTGTTTTTTCAGTCTTTCAGTCTTACTTTTAGTTCAAACATGCTTTCACCTGTTCAGGTCAGGTTCTGTTTTGTTCCCTGACTTCTGCTAAGGTTAAGGTTAGAATGAGTGAGTAAAATAGCAGCAGTAGTATTTTTAAATCTCATTTAGACTCTTACATAAACCAAACTGAGTCATCCCTGGACAGACATACTTCTTCCCTCAGAAATCTATGTAACCTCCAGCCAGATAGTCTGTGAATAACTGTTGGCACTTATTTTAGCCGTTATGTCGAGGAAGGTGTTTGGGATTTTCCACATAAAACAAAAGTCAAGTTTACTCGACAGTTTAAAGGTCAAAATTCTGCAAACCTTATCAGGACTGAGCACGAATGCAACACTCAATAAATCTTTTTTGATCAAATAAGACCATGGTTATCTAGAGTTTTTCATGTTGAGGAGGTGACTGCAGTTTTGCAGTTTGCTTTTTGGCCATGCTGCATTTCACTTGAAATGTCGGTCCAAAGCCTTGGTCCAAACTGACACATTTTAGCAACTATTTGATGATCAGCCATTATATTTTTGCACAGACACTGATCAGGAGGAACACTTTGGTGATCACTTAAATTTTGATCTGGTTCCTGAAGCTGTTTGAGTTGCCAACATGACAACTTGACAGCTGACGTGCCTTGAAATCAATTCCTTTGTCTAGAACCTGACAGAACTGTGTTAGGCCTGAATTGGAAACACAAGAAGCAGAGAGCAATGAAATCAAAAGAACAACTTCCCCAAATTCACAGTACAAATGCACAATGAATTACAACGCAAGGTCAAAGTTATATATTATTCTACATATGGGGGGAGGGGTGGTGTAGGTGGTGTCAAGGTACTTGAGTCAAGCTCTGTAACCTTCATGTTTAGCCGACTCCACCTCCTGAAGAAGCTTGTCCATTCCACAGAGTCAAGGGGGCATGTCTCAGGAGTGCAATTAAGGAATATTAACCGCTAGTGAAGCATAACAGACCTTAGTCTACAAGCTTGGCCGAACAGCAAGGTACTATTTCAAATTGTCTCCGCAACATTTTTACTAAGATTGATGCTTGCTTATTGTCCTGTAGCGACCTCTAACTACCTGGAGGTACCGTGGGAAAATGTGGGTCCGCCAAGTCCAGCTTCAATACACATGTGACACAAAATGATCTATAATCCTCAGCATGATTCAAGACCTCAGGCCAGCTGTGGGGTCCCTAAATAATTCTGATGTTTAATCCCCTACAGATGGCATCCCTGACTGTGCTTTAAAAAAAAAAAAACTATTATGCTTTGCTAATTATGTTGCAATCATACGCTTCTTTTTAAATGGTGAACTATTTACCAAATCATTGTGTGTACTCAACAGACACGACGAGCTTCACACGACGCTTCCTCTCCTTTGACTTTCAGACCTGAAGCCTTTATGATGTCTGTTTTACTTCCTCCTAATTGTTGCAAAGCAGAAGCGTGGATATTTTATGGCCTTTGCAGCACAACTCACCACCTGTCACTATTGGATTTTTACTAGCTCTCACAGCAATAGAGATGATGGGCAGCTATTAGTGCCACAGTGATGTATAGTTTCCCCTGCCAACAGTGTGTCCATCGGTGCCGGAGCCGAGTGTCCTTGGACAAACAGCAGATGTCGTACAGGCTATACAGAACAGAGCTAGTTAAATGTATGTTTGATGTGGTTAAGGAATAGAATTTCTAAGTTAAACATAAAAAAATGACAACACATTACCGTCACAGACAATAGCTGAAGGTGAATTCTTTCACCGTGACTAAAGGTTGGCTTACACTCTAAAAAACTCTTAACATGTCATCCAACAAAGTGTCTGCAGGTGTTCCGACTAGTCTTGTGCAAAAGAAGGAGCGGCACAATATTAATCAAACTGGACGTACGGAGCAATCTTTTGGATAATGGGTTGCGGGAGGCATTCAGTGCTGCACTGCACCCAAATCCAACATCACTGTTGTTGCCCATTCAATAGTCTGACTCCCTGGATGTAGATTGTGGGGATAAGCCTGTCATTGGCTGCGTATTTCACCTAATGTTCTCCTCCTCGTTCCACTGTCTGTGTGCTACTGCTTTCAAAATCCTTTTCAGGCAGCTGACTAGCATCCTACTAGAGCTGTCTGTTTTAACTTCCAGCTTTATATCTCAAACTGCTCTTCACCAAAACTCTTAACCTGCTCCACGTTTCAGTGATTACCTTTAGTTATTTTTCAGTTTATTTTCAAGGTCAAGACTCAAGTTTGTTTCTCAACATTAACCCTATTCAGGACTTTTGGGGTCTTTTGGACCCCAGGCCGTTTGGTTTAGGTGACCGGTATTGTTTTTTTTTATTTTTGAAGATTTTTCTTTCAATTTAAAAACAGGGACATTTGTCATGCATTTTGGAACCAAAAATATGTCAACTTATCAGAAAATTTATTAAACATAGTATAAAGGTCTTTAACAAATACCAACAAATATTTTGCACATATTCTTTCTTGGGGTCCAATGGACCCTGAAAGACCTTCTACGTATCGCCCTTTCACCTGACAACTCTCTCATTGCTGCTGTGAGCTGCTTTCCACTGATCTGTGACTGTCATGTCATGTTTTGCAGAGGATTTGAATTGTCCAGTAAGGCAGCCCTGCTTGTTTTTCAGTAAATTAACCATTTTAATGGCAGTGCTCCGCTCCCTGCATGCAAATGCTCCACAACATTTCCCCCCAAGATGTTGCAACGAAGAGGGGTCCCTTGCTGCATCCTGGGCTTCGTTCTGTCCAAGATGACTGTGATTGGTTTAAAGAAAAACAAACAGAACGTTGTTTCCCCTAATGTAGAATCATAATGAGGTGCAGCCACATCATTCTGTGCTGCAGAACATAATGTAATAAAAGGACAGAAATTTAAAAAGTTGCTTATTAAATTGTCTCTACGGGCAAAACCCTTTAAGACCATTTCTGACACTGACAGTTGTTTAATCCAGCTCGGCTGCTGCTGCAGACCCACCCAGGTCATGAAAAAACCCTACTAGAGCTGTCTGTTTCAACTTCCAGCTCCAAATCTCAGACTGCTCTTCACCAAAACTCTTAACCGGATCTACTTTTTAGCAATTACCATTAGTTATTTTTCAGTTTATTTTCAAGGTCAAGACTGAAGTTTGTTTCTCAACATTAATATGGCCTGTAGCCCGACAACTCGTTGCTGCTGCGAGCTGCTTCCTACTGACCTGTGGTTGTCGTGTCATGTTACCTGATTTAAACTACTGCTGCTGCTATTTTCTCTTGCTGCTGCTGCTGTTTCTGGTCAGCACTCACTGCTGTATCACAAGCTGCAACGCACCACTTTGTCTATACATTACAGCACTGCTAAGGTAAGTGCAGTATGTGTAGTTCATTTTGGGTTTTAAGAAAAAAAAAAAAAGCGCATGCAACTCCCATCACACATATTATTTAACACTGTTCTCTGCTGTTTTTGGCTCACTCCTCCGACTCCCCATCCCCTCGGACGCTGACATCATCTGGCCCTGATCTCTTGCTGGTGTTTTGACCCCTTCTTTCTGATAATGGCAGCCTTAGAGAGCTTTTCTCAGCTCTTCTTGGTCTTTCTTCGAAAGCACTCATGCGCTTACATCTATCTGTGATCCGCGTCTTATTGGTCAATCTGTCATACAGTGGACAACGTTATTTGTGGCTCACTTCATTCCATTACCAGTTGTTGTGTTGGCGGGAGGGAAAACTGCTTCGAAAGAAGTCATCCAGCTACATTTTCAATAATACCCAGTGCATCATGACAAGAAGGATTCAGAGTGAAGGTTAGGGGTTGTGCCTTTAAATGCTTGAAGGTCAAACAACTGGCTTTGGTTTCATTGCTGTTAAAGCATCAACAGTTATTGCCTTGGACGCTACATATTCATATATGTAGGTTACCATAGTTTACTGACAAATAATGCCTTATTAGTAAGGTTTGGACCATCTTTGCACATTGTCTTTATTAATCTTTAGGTATTTTGGTGATGGAGATCTAACATTCCTTCTGTATGTAACATTTATAGTCACTACTTTATAAATTCTTATTCCCTGTTTCTATTCCTATATGACTGAATGTGGGTAGTTCGATGTATTTGTTATAGAATATTCGTGCCTGTGTGTTTGTGTGCCTGTTTTTTTTGTTTGTTTGTTTGTTTTTTTCTTGTCTGTTAACAGTCTGGCACTTTACAGGAGAGGAGTTTGAACCTGAAACTTCATATATGACGTCAGTATGGTCCCTTCTCGGAGTGATTCGATTTTGGGGTCAAAACATGCATTGGTGACCGCTACAGAGGTCAAAGGTCGTATTTCCCAAAAACAGCTCTGTGTGCCTGAAAATGCACAAAAAGACACATGTTTAGTGTTCTAACTTAGGAAGAAATTCAAGGCCTATAAACTGGTGATGCAACATATGACCTTGAGACAAAGGTCAACGTCAAACTCAAGGTCATAAATCTTAGATTCTTAACCGTAGGCGTAAATTACAGCAAAATGCTTCCCCTCCATAAAAAATATCTGTGTTACATGACAAACTAAGCTCTTGTTACATTATGTATCATTTTAAGGCAAAATCAAGGCAAGATAATTCTCAAATAGGTGCACAGTAAAACACAGGATCAGGTACACCTGCATACATTGAACAGCTGTGTCCCTCTACTGAAGGCTCCCTAGTTTAGTTATTTATTTTTAATCATTGTAGCCTTATAAGTATCTAAGCACTGTTTGGATCATCTTGGCACATTGTATATGTAGTTCAGTTCTGTGGTCTTATATACATTTTCTGACACATTCTTTTTGTGTTTTTTTTCTATTTCTCCTATTACATGATTGAGTGTGGTGATTTTGTATTGTGGTTACCTGCTTCCCAATTTGAAGGATACTCTGAGGTAGCTAAGATAGAGCCAGTCTGAGATCGACCATAAGTCTAACATCATTACTGACATTTTGGAAGAGATGGTTTTGGATAAAGTGGCTTCAATTGGATCAGTTTCAGGATGTATATTATTATTGTTGTTGATTTCTCTCTTCACTTACATACTCCCTTAGATATAAAACCTCTGAACCACAAGCAGTTTGTGGGCCTTTGTCATTTCGTTTCACATTTTAACTCACCATGGCCTCATCTTCTTTGAATAAGAATTCATGCATTTCTATGGAAATGGCACAACCATGGATTAAAGTAGTGGGAACACAAACATGTCTTCTGTGCAGTATGAGACAGTTATAATGCCATAAATCATAAATGACTAGTGATTTTATAAAATTTTAAAAAAAAAACAAAAAAAAAAAACAGATTTTTCCAAGTGCCCTAAAATGTTACCAATAAAGGGAAAATTATTGGCATCTCAGTTCAGTGAATATGACTTTTTTCTTTATTTTTTTAACAGAATCTCTTGGAGTAAAGGGTTTATTTTTAACAAATGTTTTTAAAAGACATGTAGAATAATGTGATTTCCATGAATTATCAGTTTTAAGCTTAGATAAGAATTATTTTGATGGAACCACACATCAAACACACAGTACAAAGACTGCTGGATATGATACCAGATAATATGATGATTCTTAACGGCCTCTGATAAATGGTGTCATTTCTGTGATTTATTTTTTCACGATAACGTGCCTTACAGGTTCTACTGTTTAGAAGGTTAATTCAAAAATATTGCAGCAAGTTTCTGGATTTATACATGTGGCGTTAAGTTATAAATAGTTGCCAATTCTCCAGTTGGTTGCTGTTCATCCATTAGTTGTTATTTAGTTTCCATCTGGTCATATTGCTTCCTGTGTCTTGTAGTTAATATTGTGGAGCAACAGCATATTGGTCACAACCTTAATTCTCACCTATAAATAACTATTATGTAAGCAAAAATAATGAGGCTGAGGACCTGATTTGCATATGCACCACAACAAAGAGGCTTTATTTTCCACAACCATGGTTCTAAACTCCCCACTCAACCAGAGCCTTCTCTCAGTCACCTTGTGTCTCTGGTCTTTGGGCAGATGGAGCATATGGTGTGTCCTTTTTTGCTGAATTTGGGTCAGAATCTTTTTCAGAAAGAGAGAAGACAGTTTTTTGTGTTGCTGGAGTCCAGATTAGGAAACCCATCCACCTTGTCACACCATTTTCTGTTGCTTTCTGAATGGATTTTTGCCTGCTTGTTATGCATTTAGCCATCTTCTGCTCCCTGACAATTATTTAATGGACTTCCTTTATGGTGGCAGTCATGGTGACCAGATTTGTGATGCAGCAACAAAGCCTCTTGGGGCCTTTCTCTCTTTGAAGAAAATTAAATTTGTACATGTGCATGCTTGCCACAGCTCAGAAAGAATATTTCATTTGAGTGTAATATGGCATGTGAAGTGTTATTACCAGGCACCAAAATGTGCATTTTCTGCTGCATCTCACTAATAGCCCCAAATCTGCAACCTAAAACGGTCCCGTAAATATTAATGAGCGCACTCACTCGCTCTTCACCAAAGTCTGTTAGTGGAAGGTGAATAAGTATGTGCCAGCAAGTCCATCTTCCTTTCTTTTTGCTGTCATGATGATGAGAGAGAGTGAGGGTGAAGAGCCCCTCCATCTTTGTCACCTTCCCTTTGGTTCTGTCACCGAGTGCACTCCCTCACTCAAAGGACACCTCACAAACTAAATAAGCTTAGAGGAAGTCTCAGATGTGGGGGAGGAATCTAATTCTCCACTTTTTCCCGTTTTACTTCTGACCTTTTAGAAAAAAAAAAAAGAATTGAACAGTTTTAGTTACCAAGGATACCACAGGCAGCTCCTCTTTTGAGCCAACTCACTTTTCTTACAATTTGGCATCTAGCCAGCAGTTAGTATAGCCGAAGTAGCTGTGTGGCCCATTATATGTCATCATTTCATGGCTCGGCAAATAGGAGAGGACAGTGAGGAGGAGTTGTAGCCGACTTGTTCCTGAGTCACTAGACACGACCATGTAACATAAAGGCAAACACTGAGCGCTGTGCTGTTCTCCACCTCCTATTCTCTCACTGACCTTTTATTTTGGCGATGTGGAAATATAAGAGATATTGAAAAGTCTAGCTAAGAGCAAGAAGATTCTTCTGATACAGATATTATTTCAAATATATTTCCCATATTCAGAGAAAATCTGCGTTTAGAACTGAATAAAACACAAATGTATGGTTTCCTATTGGTGTATTGCCCTCTAGGTATCCAAAAGTCAAGGCACTTTGTTACCAATATATTGAATTATTAAAACACACTGAATTCATTTGTTGTTCACACATTTGCACTGCCATTGTAATGTTAAATATCTGGGGGGTGCACTGGTCTCAGGAAAGGTTTTTATTGTAATTTTTTTTCACATTTTTTTTAAACACTGCATCTTATTTTTTAACTTTGACAAATTCAAATATAAATAAGAAATTCATACAACCAATTAATCTGTTGTGGAAAATGTAGTTAGACCATATATGTTCCATTAAGTACATTCTGAATCGTCACCTGGTGCCTCAATTCTGTGTCTTTCTTTACATAAATACAGACATATCCACCATAAATTGAGCCACAAAAGGCGCAAACTGTTACATTGAAATTCACAAAAATGCAGAAAATTAAGCATTTAACGCTTCAAGACCCTCAGCTCAATGTGTCAAGTCAATTTTATTCGTATAGTGCCATTAATGTGTCTCCCAAAAAATGCCAAATGAAACCTAAAGCAAATCTTTTCCATCTTTCAAAAGCTTTTAGTGCCATTTTTCCTCAGTGCAGTATGTTTTTCCAAAAGAAAATTCCTACAAAGATTCCTCGTAGGAGCTCCCCAAAAAAGCACTTTGTTTCTTACAAAATCCTGAAAGATAGTAAAGTTTGTTCATTTGTATCTTTCTGCACGTATGTCTGGGTTTATGCAAAAAATAAAAAATAAAAAAATAGAATCATCTCATTGTTGTAAAGAACTATACAAATAAACTTGCCTTATATCCTTTTAGATTCATCTACAAGATACAGAGCAACAGTGTCCTCGACTGTGTGCGTCAACTGTAGTTCAGGAGTTGCATCACTGACAAAGGCAGTGTTGCTCATTCGTTTGTGTCATCCTCCTCATCCTAACCAGCACAGTGCGGGAGATCTGAGGACAATCGCGATCTTCTGAATGATTAATTGGACCTACAGTATGCCTGCTGTCTTGCTGGGTTTGTCACTTCAATGGAAAAATGTGCATTGAACTATAAATCAAACAATTAAGCAGTATTCTATAACATTTAGATAAAACAAATGACTGTAGTATGTTTAGAAATGACAGACGGAATAATTCAAGCAAAAAAAGAGGACGGTAGCAGCTTTAATGCTTACATCAGCAAGACTGATATTAATATGTTTTTGGGAGCAAATTAAATGTAATTTGGTTTTGTAGCAGATAAAATACATCACTACATCAGATATGGAGGTGGGATCTATGTTCCTGTCCGAGCATAGCGTGCACTAACCAGACGAAACTATGACTGATAGCAGGAGTGTTCATTACATCCGCAAAATTGACTGCTGTTTATCTCATCATGGAGCGGAGAGGGAGAGGCAATAATTCTCACCCAGTCAGCTGCTTTCTGTGAAAAAGCATATAAAAGCATACAGCATCACAGCTGTACATTTCCAGGTTACATCTCAGCGTAGCCTAATTGAAAGATAAACAAACGAAATGCCATTACTGGTAAGCAAACACAGCTGCGACGACGAGGTAATAATACTGATCTGGTGACATAAAGGTCACTGTTGTGTTGCCAAAGCAACACGTAAAATGATGGGTATGAAACAGTCACTGGTGCTAATGCTAAACAGTGAGGTGAGTTTCATGTGTAAAGGAGAAATTAGGGCGTATAATTCTGCTACAGTATGTTTGGTCAGTTGTGACCTACATATCACTAGTACAATGTTCATTTATATCATTCGTCTAAGATTAGATTTGGGGAGATTAAGTTATACTAAAATCCTCCACCCCCAGTACGTTGAGCATTAAATTTCATCAGCTCTGCTAACTTATGCTCCTTTTTAAGACGTATCTCAAATTTACACAGAACTGCACACAGTTCTGAACTATGCAGCGGCATGTAGAGCATTTGTAAATATAGCAGACACTCGCTTGTCTCACAGGTGCTACACCTTTGTGTACTCCTCACAGGCACACCCACACAATTCAACAAGATTGGCAAACTGTTCAGAGTACCTACAAGCTCGTATATTTCAGCCACGCTAGCTGCACGGCTCCAGGGATGGCAGTATTGGGCGGGCGGTCGTTCCGCTTCCCTGGTCCAGACTAAAATATCTCATAAACTATTGGAAGGTTTGCCATAAAATTTTGTACAGGTACTCACGGTCCACAGGGAATGAATCTTTGGTGAACCCCTGATTTCGCCTGTAGCAACACCAGCATTGGTCATTTATCTAAGGAAATAGCTCGGCATCTACTTTATGGATTGGTATTATGTTCAAACCTTAACAGCAGTCAATGATGACACAGAGATGGGCAACAAATTAAAGGGAAAACCCAACATACAATGACTCAGTAAGATGTGGGGCAATACTTGCCTCCACAACAGCTTTGATACACTTTAGCAATGATTCTTCCAAGTTTCTAGTACTCTCTTGGAGGGATAAAACAGCATTCATCCAAGAGATATTCCCTTTTTTGTTTGGTGGTGGTGGAGAGCGATGTCTAACACATTGGTTCAAAATTTCCCCTGGGTGTTCATACTCACCAAACCATTCAGTGACCCCCTTGTGCCCCAAACTAAGAAAACATTAGGGTAGAAATGTATCATCATAGGATACAGTGTCTCTCGGAACAACTTTGTTTGCATTGATTTTGATAGGGCCAGTGTTATACTTTCCGAGAATGCAACAGTCCACTACGTAATGTAAATGTAGTCATCTTTCCAAGCCTTGAGAGTCCGTACAAACCCCTCCGCAGACATTTGTGTTCATCCCAAAATTAGTGTTGAAAAGGGACAATAATGCACATGATTAGCACACAATAGCGTGTGTGTGCATATTACGTAAATATCTATTCTGCTGTGCCTGTATGCTACAGCATCCTCAGAACACACCGGATGGACTGGGAAAATAGTATAACAACTACATATCCATGGGTACTGAATATGGGAGTATAACCAAGGTTTTGTACTTTTCAAGTATGCAAGGGTCAACTGGAAGTAATTTTTGTCCCTCCACACACATGCATGTGTAGTCCAAAATAATGTCCATGCAACAAGGCCAGCAGTGAGCATGTGCAGAATACATAGATACAACCTAGAACAGCATCTTGCAAGCAGACTCCATGGGCTAGAAAAGTAGTAGAATAACAACAACTACATGTTTGTTAGTGTCAGCAAAATGCCCCCCTAATACCATTACAGAGCCACCAGATCCCCCCCAGTGCAAGGGTCAGGGGTTCAGGTTTTTCCTTTATTTTGTCACACGTCTGCACCTCCTAATGACATCAGTCTCAGCAGTTCTTTCGCATTTGTAAGCAATGCGACACAAAAATGGCAAATAGATACATTAGCCCTGCTTATTAGCATTGTGTGTGTTAGCCTTTAGCTCAAATAGCTTCACTGTGCTAGCTTGATTTGCTCTGTATTCACAACTTTATAGTGGCCCATAACTTTTTTTTTTTTTATTCAAAAGGAAAACAGTGATAAGGTATTATATTTAAATGACAGTATGGTGGCTTTTTGAAAGAGATTATTGAAATTTATGCAACATTTTGGAGGTGCACAGCCTAAAGAAGCAGTAAATATGTATCTGTCTGACAAAGGCTAATTCATACAGTGCACCACACTGGTAATATGGTTTGAGCAACTACAAACACATGCAGTTTTTAAATTCTTCCTACTTAGACTATTAGAGGTTGTCTGCACTTACAGGACTGTATGTCTGAGTGTTTTTGTTGAAGCTTTGAAGCCCAAATCTAGAGACAGATGGGATATGGGTGTCTGTGTCTTCACCACTTAACAGGCAAACTGACCATCGTGCCAGTGTCACTAAATCTGATATGGTTTTTTATTGTCAGCATATTGGTGGTTCATAATCTGTTTGTACATGTTGAGAGTTTCATTTTTCTAAACTGAATTGTGGAATAACTGAGCAGCTAACAACAATACTCTACGGTGAGATTGTCTTTTGTCAGCTGCTGTGGGTTTCATTTTTGGGTTTTTTTTTGTCTTTTAATCCCAAATGTTATTTCACTGAATTGAATTTGATGCTGCTTGTGACTGGAATTTTCCTACTTTCATACCATATGAACAAATATGTCAACGAGTGCAGGGCTGCACACAGCGCATTGACCCAGTTAGTAGTCAGTTCTGGGGTTCAGAGTCTTGCTCAGGGGCAGTTTGGCAGTGGTGGCTGTGCCATAACTCAATTTGCTATTTCACAGCTTGAATTCAAACTCAGTTCAGTGCCGAGGGTTAAAGCACTAACTCCTCAGCATCTACCTGACCCGAGTGACGGCGGGGGGGCGGGATATGCTGTAAAGTCAGCCTGAAACACATCCAGTGAACACATCTATTATATAATACTTACAGAGACTAGTTGGAGAAATAACTGATAACTACATTAGGTGGATGCACAGCAGTGAACATATATGAAGAGTGATGTGTCATTGGGAGAAAGACGAGGCAATTAATTAAAGTCTGCATGTCTAAAGGGAAAGCTGCTAAAAGCTGTTGCCTTTGGCACCATTACAGTTTATGCTCCAACGCACACAGTTATACTTTATATCAATGTTTGTACAGCCAACATAAATGCACATGAATGCACAAGATCACTGGTTTTAAAAGTTAACTTTGCACTAATAGTTTAAAGGATCTTTCATACAGCCACTTTTAATCGACCGTATAAATATTCAGTTCATGTACGTAGATGATCCGAATGCCAAAGCTTGAGTTGCATAGTTATTCTGCAACAGCAGCAATATGCTAAATGTTCAGAGCATATTATCAGCAATCCACAGCATGATACGAGTGTGTGTGTGTGTGTATGTGTGAATTTGTGTGTGTGTAGTCTCTCAGCTCCATCAACAGGAAACCCATTATCTCACTGCTTGGTAATGCTCGTTGGTGCTTTGTTCCATCTTGATGAATAATGGACCCCACCTTTGTTATGCCAAACACAAAGCATGATTTATGCCACACTAAAGTCACTCAGCACTTTGCCCTTTTCTTCTTCCTGTCCCCTGAGATTGCTGGGTAAATAGGGTGACAAGCCAGGAATAGCCAAATAAAACTCTGATCTGTATCTGCGGACTGATTTCTAATTTATCATCCTCTGTGTCAAATTGCATATAAAATTTCGACATACCAATACTGCTGCTTCTGTATAAAAGTCAGAAATCCCCTGGTTTAAAAAAACTTCCTCAAAACATCAACAACTGTGTATGACTTCAGTTTAAGTGGAAGTTAATATAAAATTGGGGTCAGATGATATTTACCCAACAGGAGGGCTGTGTTAATTATTCAAAACATAAGCAGAACATCATCCCAAAACAACCTCTTTCGCAATCTTATTTTTATTTGTGAAAGCACTTCGCTGGATATTTTCATTTTAGTCTTTGATCCACCAATACCACTGTTACTATTCAAATATGATGCAGAGCTGGATTTGGTTCAAGAGCTTACTAATTAGTTACATAGGAAAATCTGATTTAAGTGGTTCCCAACAAAGACAACTACTAAATCAACAACAACAAAAATCCAGCAGACCATGTGATCCTGCCAGTGACGCATAAATCTCTGTGCAGTTTCTAAAGTAAATAACAAAGGCATTCATAGTGTCTCCCGCGCCCTGCCCCCCCCCCCCCCCAAAAAAAAAAAAAAAAAAAAAGCTGATCACAGAGCTGCAATGGTCAAAGTGGTCATTTAGCATGACTAGGCTTTGGGCAAGGTGGTTGCTCCATCATACGAGTACTGTGAGACTGCAACTAATATTTTAGCTTTTATTTTCAACACAAATCTGACAGTTGTCTTTAGAGGAAGCCAAGAACAAAATGCCGATATCTGGAGATCACAAGTTAATTAATTAAGCGTCTGATTCTTTAGAGCACACCTGATTATTGTCTTCAAGGTCACTTTCATGACTGTCAACAGTCTCAGTAGCATCATTAAAGTGCACTCGCCTGTGAAGTTGCAGCCAGGATAGTCGTCTACTTAAATCATGGGAACTGTTGCGAATGTTATCTCTATCAGAAAGACACAATGCAATTTGTGCCTATGGTGGACTTTGACTGAAGTACAATCTGATGATCAGTAATGGGTAGGCACCCATGATTTGACATTTTAAAGCTTAAATCTGTCGCTGCAGTTCTCACGATGCCAACCGTGCATGCTGGCTTGCAGTGTGCCAGCAGGAGAGCTTGCTTTTATTAGTTTTTTTCTTGTCAGAAACAAATGATAGATTTATAAAACACTTTATTTAGATTGTATTTATCATTGTACCCCTTAACACAAATATGATTAATAAGAAGAACATATGAAAAGTATTCACTTCTGTGCATCTTTCAGCACCACCATGGTGTAAAGAGCAGTAAAAATATGTTTTTTTTGCATGGTGAAAATCACATTAAAATTATTGTAATGTTATGATGATATTCGAATATGTTTCAAGATGTGATTTGCAGTTAACATGAGAGTCAGCACCTCCGAGTGGCTCTCTGCTGGGAACCAGTGGATGGCGCCCTCTGGGTTCAGGGTGAGTTGCTGCTAAAAGTAAAGGAGTTTAAGTATCTTGTTCACGAGTGACAGGGAAATGGAGCATAAAATAGATGGATGGATTGGTGCCATGTCAGCAGTAATGCAGCCATTATATCAGATGAATGTGGTGAAGCAGGGGGGCTAAGCCAGATGGCAAACTACTCTATTTACCGGTCGAGCTATGTTTTCACCTATGTAGGGAGATCTAGTTAGTGAAGAAAGAATGAGACTGTGGATACAAATGGGCTTCCTCAATAGGGTGGCTGGGGCACCCCGGTAACTCAACTGATTGAGCTGGCGACCCGTAAACCGGAGCTATAGTCCCGGACGCAGCAGCCATGGGTTCGAGTCCCGCCCATGGCCCTTTGCTGCAGTTCCATACCCCATTCTTCCCCTCTACTTTCGTGTCTCTCTTTCTCTGTCATATCAATAAAGGCGAAAGGCCAAAAAAAACAGGGTGGCTGGGCTTAGCCATGGAGATAGGATGAGGAGCTCAAACATCCGAAGGGATCTCATAATAGAGGTGGTTCGCGCATCTGATTAGGATTCCCTTGGACGTTTTCTGGGCACCACCAACCGAGAAGAGACTTTAGGGTCGAGCCAGAACTTGCTGGGAGGTTTATATAGCTCATCTGGCCTGGGAATGCCCTGGGATCCCCCATGAGGAACTGGAAAACATTACTGGTTGGAGGAACGTCTGAAATGCCCTGTTTAGCCTGCTGCCACCATCAGCTCTGGATAAGAGGAAAATAGATGCATGTTTTCAGAGGAGCTCATGTCTTATTAAGAGGAGCCGAGCTGCCCCTGGCTCCGCTGTAGATTGCATCGTGCTGGCATGGCACTCATGATCTCCAATAAACAAAGAGGAAACAACCTTTTGTTTTCTTGTGATAACAAAATAATTAACTTGTTTTCACAAGACAACAAGCTTTATTATCTTGAGATAATGAGATAAATTAACCTGCTGTCAGGAGAAAATAACATTGAAATATAACTGTAATCGCGTCTATTCTCGTATTCTGAAGTTCAGCGTGAAAAATGTGAGGAAATGGCAGAAAAATGACATTTAAGCGATTCGATTTGCTTTTATTGTCTGAGCATAGTCACAGATCCAAAGCCGTTCGCTTGCTGTACACTGGACCTTCTGTTGCTATCACAGATTTTCAAACAAGCCAGAGCTTAATAGTTTTTTTTGTTTTTGTAATGAACCAATGCGTAGCCAACAGACAGATTGCTCTACATCTCAATCACCTAATAATAGCGATCGCTTAAGGACAATGGCAAAGTCATGAAACAAACAACACACCACTGCTATCATTGCGCTCTCCTCCCTTTGATTTCCTGCTCCCAGTCAACTCAAACCCCCTTTAGATCCATTCCCACAGACACTGCCCTATCTAATCACGCGGTCAGCGGACAATGCGTCTCTCAGTTCAGGTACTTCTGTAATAAAAGACAAACAGACAGTCAAACAGGATGGAAACAGACCTGAGGTTGATAGTACAAGCAGCACTTATCAATGATTAACTTGTAAAATGCCCGCTCCCAGCATTTTTATTTCATGGTGCTCTGAAGTATTTTCATTGACAGCAGTTTTGCTCTAGAAGCAGTGCTTGTTTACAAGATATGAGCAGAGAAGGGGTTTAAATTTAAATATTGTTTCCTCTTAAAAGACGAGAGCGGTTTGTCTTCTCAGTATGAAGAAGCTGTAGTGGTTCGTAACATGAAATGTGTCTCTTGTGGTTTCCAAAGCCTCTAAAATGCAGCAGTCTCTGTAAACTGGTTGTGATCACAGGATTTAAGAATTCAGCGTAACATCCCATTTACAACTGAAACACACTTTCTGTCCCGATTAGGCATTCCTTTATAAGCATGAACTGCCTTTGATCTGATCTCACTGGCCTCACAGGAGATGTCCGATCCTCCACATTTCGGCGAGATGGCCGACAAGTGGGAAGTGACTAGTGCCTGAGAGAGTGGAGCTTAGGCGTCACATCACATTACCAGAGGATGCATCACCTAGGTCAAGTCATCTGTGTCTGCTGCTGCGGGTGGATGTTTCCCAGCTGCACCAAGCAAAGGGCCGTCTCTCCTGGGACAAATGTACACATCGACCCCACAAAAATATTACCAGATGCGGACGGCGGGTCGATGTGGGAGCTGCGTGTGAACTCGGCTCATCAGTGACACACCAGTTGGCAGGAAGGATGCGAAGGCAGCGGCTAATCCTGCTGCCATCTGAGGGCCCCCAGCTAGTGTGATTTCCTCCTTGAAATCCCCTGCAGGAGCTTACAGGTGTGATCACACCCACACTGTACTTTCTTTAGTCTGAGCCTTGGTGAAAAAGTTTACTTTACTGCAGTTATGTGGTATTTTTTTTCCTGACCTACATTCCATCCTTCTTGCACGAGTTCACTGACAGTTAAAGCCCGGCTACACTGGATCAGCTAAACTAGCATCGTTCTCCTTCCATATGGAGCTCTCTCGTTCCTTTTGCATCATCTTTTCTTAGACGTCTGAAGGAACTACAGAAAAAGGTCTATCCTCATTTCCCACTGTTGTGAATAAATCATTCATCTTTGACTTCTGAATTATTGAACATACAACATATTACTCTCAGCGAAGGTAAAACTGAATGTAGCCAAAAGAGATACTAACTTTTTAGGGAAGTGGGCACAAAGCCGCGAAGCCATGGCTCAGAGTGCATGCAGGGATATCTTGTGGAAGAGCAGACCTACATTAGATCAGACAAGAGGCCTTGGATATATAACCTCTCTTCTATTTACTTCACAACGCTCAGATTGGTCTCTTCTGCTATGACTGGGTCAGAGCTTTGGTGTGTTAGCTTCAATTTGCACTATTGAAACTCCACTTAAAGAGGCTGAAGGTGATCATCAGGGAACTCATCCATTTGCACAAACAGTACAAAATCAATAGCACTGAAGAGTATTCCGTGATTATTTTGACGTGACCTAGGCTATAGAAAGGGTAACTTCAGTCTGCCAACTGCCTGCTGCTATTGAGTGAGAAACATATTTACACTGGGTTTGATAGCGGAAGTGATCACTAATGTACAGGATTTTTCCAGCATGCTGCAGAGGGAAAGAGGGTAGCAGGTTGGACATTTTAATTTGGATATTTGAATATTTTTCTTTATTATTTAAAGTCCTTCTCTAGCCATTGATTAAACCCTAAAAAAAACTCTTGTCTGTGTATAATACCTAGATATTTAGATTTTTTTATTCCGTTAACATAATCCCTTCATGTCTTAGATGTAATTCTTCAATGTTGCTTTACGAAGAACGCGTGGCTATGAACTCCATAAAGACTGTACATAAAAGATGGCTGGCAACCTTGACATCAGCAATTGGTTTGTGGACTACTGTTTTTAAGCCCCAAGTCTGAAATTTAGTCATCGTCATTTTGATCTTTTGAACAGGACCTACCAAGCAAGAGGTGTATCTGAGTGGGAACTCGAGGACTGTACATATGGCAGTACTGTGGCAACCTGTTCATCACAAGGAAGCTCTTCCTTAAAATATAAAACATAACCTGCTTTATCATCTATTCAACTCTTATTGAGACCATAATTGGCTAAATAAACACCATGCTTTATTCATCCATCCATCCATTATCTATACACCGCTTCATTCTCACGAGGGGCGTGGGGGGGCTGGAGCCTATCCCAGCTGACTTAGGGTGAAGGCAGGGGACACCCTGGACAGGTCACCAGTCTATCACAGGGCTACACTTAGAGACAGACAACCAAGCACACTCACATTCACACCTACGGACAATTTAGAATCACCAATTAACCTCAACATGTTTTTGGACCCTGTGGGAGGAAGCCGGAGAACACGGAGAGAACCCACGCTGCACAGGGAGAACATACAAACTCCACGCAGAAAGATCCCAGTGCCCCCACCGGGACACGAACCGGCAACCTTCTTGCTGCGAGGCAACAGTGCTACCAACTGTGCCACCTTGCAGCCCCATGCTTTATTCAAAAAAGCCATAAAAATAAAAAACCATAAACTTATTAGGAAAATGCTTACTCAGGGCATAAATCAAGTGAGAAGTAGTTCGTAAAATTCATGCTAAATTACTGTCACCAGTGTCTATACAGTCATGCTACTTGGTGGATTGGTGATTAGCACCATCACTAGAATATCCCCGATTTATGTCCTGGTTAGAATGCCTGGGATCTTTCTGCGTGGAGTTTGTATGTTCTCCCTGTGCAGCATGGGTTCTCTCCAGGTTCTCTGGCTTCCTCCAGCAGGTCCAAAAACATGTTGAGATTAATTGGTGATTCTAAAATGTCCATAGGTGTTAATGTGAGTGTGCTTGATTCTCTCCATTTGTAGTCCCCCAGTCGCTGCAGCTCGAGCTCACCAGCTCACACAACTCCACTTAAACACTGTAAAACTGCTGTGAACTACACAATAGAAACTTGTAATATTGGAGTAGTTTGGCCAGACATATTTAAACCAGAAAGCAATTCTAAAGAACAATGATCCAGAAAGCGTCACCCTGCAGAATAGCAAGATTGGTTCCCTACATTTGTAGCGCAAAGAACTCTGGTAGTCTGAATCAGTGTGTTTGAGACTGTCATTGGTACACTACAGTATCAAGGTAGAAATTACTGTTTGTTTGTTTTTTTTACTCAAAAACACCATATGGACATGCAAACAAAGTAAAACCCAATTTCATTGGAGGATGTTTTAAGAGGAATGGTATTTCAAACCTGAATAATAATTCTTTACCTCCATCACCCTCACATTAAGCAGGTTTGGTGCAAAGACAATATAGACAATATAAATGTACCAACAAAGAGAACTTTTGCCTCATCATTTGCTTTGATACTTGCTTAGTATTTCTGAGTGTATGAGATCATTGTGGAAAATGTTGCAAATCCACGAGCAGGACTGTTTCATGGCAATATTTAATTTTTATCTTTTTTTTTTTGTTCAGTAGTAGTTTCATTTGCCATGTATTTAACCTGCTGGATTAGATCAAAAGCACCCACACAAAATGTTCCTATCTGGTTATTAACACCAACAATTTCTCAATTGCTATGCTAATGTGAGAAGATTAAAAATGCTTTAAGCCCAGCGAGAGTGTCATTTTCCCACATTGTTTGCTGAGACAGGAAATTCGTCTTTTCTTGCTAAACCACCGTCACCTGTTTTGAAACACTGTGCTGGTGTCAAGAGTGTTTTGAACTGTGTTTAAACAGTTGTTAGAATATTTAAAAGGCACAGTCTAGCCACAAAATGACTGCATGTGCACATTTAGTCACAACACAATGAAGTACACTGAACCAGCAACTGCACAACTCAAGCAGCTGCACCAGGGCCACAGACCTGTATGTGTGTGGCCTCTAGTCATTTGGTTAATTACAAATTTCTTTATAAGTATGCACCACTGAATTGCTCTATCAACTAAAAATATAATGAAATGAGTTTTTAATGAGGCTCTGAATTATTAAAAAAGAAAAAAGAAAAAAAAAAGGCGCTCTCTTGTTTTTACACATCATGTTTAGTTTATTTGTCACAGTGAGTACTTATTCAATCTGTGGGGACAAAAGTCTTCTTTAGCTGTTAAGACACTTTTTAAAGGTTTCAGAGATGTGGACATTTATTAGGTTGGGAGGTTCCAACGAAGGAGGCTACTGAGCTGCAATATGGGAAATGTAGGATTCAGTGTTTAGAGGCTTAAACCTGTGCTTAAGGATAAATCTACTGCTTTGATTTTTTTTTAATTCTTTTTTAAAAAATCTATCTTTTGTCTTCCATCTGCATGTACATTACTTCATCAGTAGAGCAATTCAGCTTTAGGGATTGTTTTGTAAAGTAGAAGGATACTGTGTCAAAAAAGTATTTTAAAATCCATTCATCATCTATACACCACTTAATCCTCACTAGGTTTGCAAGGGGCTGGAGTCTATCCCAGCTGACTCAGAGTGAAGGCAGGGGACACCCTGGACAGGTCACCAGTCTATCACAGGGCTACACTTAGAGACAGACAACCAAGCACACTCACATTCACACCTATGGACAATTTAGAATCATCAATTAACATTAACATGTTTTTTGACTGTGGTAGGAAGCGGAGAACCCGGAGAGAACCCACGCTGCACGGGGAGAACATGCAAACTCCACACAGAAAGATCCCGGGTGTCCTCACTAGGACACGAACCGGTGACCTTCTTGCTGCGAGGCAACGGTGTTAACCACTGAGCCAGCCCTTATTTTAAAATCTTCATTATATAAGTTTATGTTGTGGTTCACAGCTTATTTCTGCCCCCAGAATCCCAAGTGGGCTAATAATTAGACTTGTCAGAGATACTGTTTTCCACCAGGATGACAGCAGTCTTTGTGCACCTATTAAACTCTGTCAACTTCCAGCAGGATCATAAATGAATTTGCCACTTACACTGAGGAGCACCCCTCTGGCACCACGTTCTCTACGCTGGCATGTACAGCACAGTGCACCTTCTCCCCTGTCAACCTAAAGCAGCCCTGAGAGTAAATCGATCCCCCCCCCCACCTCCTCTCTGTAGCCAAGCATCCAGGCTTCAGGGACTGTACCACAAACACAACTGATCGGTCCTGAGCCTGTTTCACAGCGCTCCCCTCTCTTCAGCTTAATGCACGTCCTTGGGAAGCATCGATGGCAGTGAAAGACCCTTAATTACAACTAATCATGCGTCTAATTGGCAATTCCCATCCTAATGAATTATCTCTATGATTCCCATTGTGAATCATATGCCAAACACACTCTGCATTGTTTAATTAAAATGAGTCTGTATTCACGGAGATGAGCACAAACTGTTTACAGAGCTGTCTGTAAGCCTGTGTGGGGATGAAAATAAATCCAAACTGACACAACATTATTTTAAATTCTGAGTTTGTCTAGTGCCAAGCAAAAAGCAGATAGACGCAGACAAAACGGTTTGGAAGGTGTGCACGCTATGATTTCATGGTAACAGATTCAATCAGCTGCTCTATCTCTGTTCACTCACACAAAGGTCCACCTCTTCTCTCTGAGTCTATACTATGAGCTGTTCACATCTCAAATCAGATACAATCACTGAGATTCGACAAAGATGCATTGTTACACCCCTTCTTATCCTTCGCTGCATATCAAGGCTAAGCTTGTTTTCATGTTTTTTTATTTCCACTCAGGTTAGTTTTTGTGAATTTGTATGTTTGCCTCCTTGGATATTTTCCAGTGTTATGATGATGTGATGTGGGTCCATACTGACTGATGGGACCAGTGTATGACCTGACTGGGGTCTGTGTGGCCTCAGATGACACATGCTCATTTTCAACAACAACTGTGACTTCTATCTAATCCATTCTTCTATCCAACCACCCCAGAAAGCATGCATACGTCTGTTAGCTTCCCCTCAGCCGACATGAACAATCACACTATCACAGCATGCTATCTGCGATCCAGTTCCTCCCATAATATCATTAGCTCCTGAGGCGTACTTAAGTCCCTCATGCTCAGCTCATCTACGAGAAGGAAACATGCACAATTCTGGGTGTAATACTCTGAGGTAATAATACCTGATTGGCAAGCAGGAGGAAATAACCAGATCATCAATAGTGGAATGAGCTTTTGTCTTCATTATGGTTACTGAAGCAGAACAGTTACACCAATCGCTTGACATTTATTTCATTGTGGGTTGTAGGGAGAGCACTGGGAATATTTCATTTGTCTTGAGCTATCAGGCTCTGCTCCGGCTTTATGAGCAGTGACTCCAAGGGGTTGTGCTGAGATGCAGATTGGGATCTGGATGGGGTGGGGATGATTGCTCAGGTTTTACTTTTCCCATTTCGAAAGTGGAATTTAAAGCAGCTGGCTGTGAAGCATTTGGGAACTCACTTTCATGAATATTCTTTGGAACAATGCAAAGCACCAGTGTGATAAATCTCATATTTATGTATGTAGTGAAGCAGGAAAACAAGTCAGTTTGCCTAAATGAACTTTACACAGAGCAGTATGGCTGTGAAGGGAATTCCACCAGCTTTTGCTTTGTTTTATGGTTTAGATGCGACCTGTGTGACCCAAGCACACATGCAGGGCGATCTATAAAAGTCAGTGCAGCTCAGAGGTCAATGGGCGCTCATCCTAAATGCGTAATTACAGGAATCCCTGCCCCGTGGTCCGATCAAGCAAATTAATGAAGCCTGCTATGAATTATTCACAGTCTGTGTATTAATTTTTTCGTTCAGTGCCTTCAACTGCACAGATAATCAGAGAGACGGTTGGTTGGGAATTAGGAATTTAAATTACATTTTTCTAGCGCAAAACGCCCATTACCTCATGCGCTTAACTTACAGTTGATTGCTTAATTTGTTTGGTTCTTGATCTCTCTCTGCTCTCAGTGACTTTAAGTGGTATGGGGCTGCGTATGAAAGACGATATACTTGTCGTGCCTGTGTCGTTTTTAACGCACGGCGCGCTGCATGCGTAGTTTTGGTTCCGTTGCAGAACGACAGCCTTCGGTGTGAAAGCAGCTCCGGTGCGGCTGCTAACTTCGGAAACTCACCTGTCCACGCTGATCACACACAGAGTCATGATGGAGGCAGTGCAGCACATTACATCCATGCCGATGAAGATGTTGCAGAACACCTCCCCAAAAAGCCACTTGCCCCCGGTGAGGTCTGTCACTATTACAAACGGCATCACAACTATGGCCACTGACAGGTCCGCCACCGCTAAAGATACCAGAAGGTAGTTTGAAGGCTGTCTGAGTTTCTTCACCACGCACACCGCGATCACCACCAGCGTGTTTCCCATCACGGTGACCGCCGTGATAATCGCCAACATCACCCCGATGATGATCTTCTCCGGGCGGCCGAAGTCCTGCAGCTGCTCCCCGCACGACTCGTTCCACATGGTTGTGGGGCTGGTGGTGACGAGGACGTAGAGAAGCTGCAGAGTGCCATTGATAACTTCGGAAATATCCTCTTTCTTGTTAAAAGTGAGCTCAATTCCCGAAGTATTGAACATCACGACAATCTTATCCCGATAGAGGTGCAAGGGACGCCTCGCCAGTGCGCTCCAATTACGCGCATATTTGGATATGTGTAACCTGCTCTCGGCTCCTGTCCAGCGGTTTCAGAATAAGCGCGTTGCAGCTGCACAGCATCAGCGCTGCCAGCAACTCAGTGGGGTTCTTGACTGCTTTCTGTTTGTGAATGATCCGTCTGAAGAAGTGCTGGATGTGTGGCCCATCCCTAGAGGGAAATGAAACTTGCGCTCCGAAACTATGAATACAACAACAACAACAGCAAAAAAGTAACAGAATCTAAATATAGCTGCTCCAGAAGTGCTCGCTTCTCAGTGCATCAGCCCGACAAATATGGACTATTTGAGGAGTTGCGCTGCGCAAACCGCACCTATCCATGTGACGCATCACTTAGGACGCAGAGACAGCCTAATGACTGAAAATATTCACAACAGGGGTGTAGCAGCGGTTTCAGAGTGGATCCTGGGAGCTCCAAGTGCACAAAACCACCAGTACTTTAGTGTGTTTTTGTGGCATTTGGCACAATACTCCCTCTCCAAACTGTACTTATCACACTGACATTTACTGTCGGCTCGATATGGCAAAACACACATTTTGGAGGTGTGCAAGTTTAATTAATACAATCTAATGTCAGAAAAAAAAATGCCACACTTCCTTGTCAGTAGCATTGTGTTCAGAATGAGCTGGCAGGAACCCCCTGTGGCACTTTTTAAAGCCCTCAAACACAGCTCAACCTTTTATGGAGAAAAAAAAGACATGCAGCAAAGTTTGTTTAAAAAAAAAAATCCCTGCTTTTCCCACATGCCTCTTGAAATTGATGAAGAGACAGGAAATGAACCTCATGGCATTTGGCAGTGCCTCCAACAAGCAGAAATTACCTGTTTATAAATAGAAGATCTCAAACATTTAAAGGCAAACCCACTTGACAAAAACTACATTTCACTCTTGTGTGGACAGTAAGCTTTCTTACTGTTTTGTGCTGAGGCTTTACTTGGTTGCCATGGCTCCTCAAATTTAAGCACCGAAGACAAATCAAAAGAGAAAATCCAGCACCACTGACGATGCTGGGAGACATATGGGAAAGCTTCCCAGGACTTTGGCTGCTTGCATCACTGTCCAGGCAGCAACAGCTGTGGTGTGTTTGTCCCCTCCGGCTCTGGACAGGCCGGTGCCGTTTCCCACAATTCCCCCATAGCCTGTCATAGCCGCCCCCCCACCACCACCACACTGCCATCTGATTCACACCACTGCAGCCTTGGCCTTTTACTCACCATTACCTAGTATTCTGTCTGACTGACAGGTCAGTAATGGTTGTCACATCAGATTAACGCCAGTGACCAGTGGCAGTTTCTGCTAGACCTCTTGCTGTCATGGAAAGTTGGCCCATTTACGCTCAGGATATCCCCGATGTACATGTCAGAAGAGATGGGTCAGGTTTCCAGGATGGAAAGCCTCTGAGGCGAGTACTCGGGGCTTATGCAAAGCAACCTGTCAGCATGTCAGCGTCGGCCCCTCTGAGGGTCTCGTAATGAGAGCGGTAAACTGGTGTGGATTACACCTGATAATGAGAGATACTAGAAAGGACCACTTTTAACCTCCATATACTTACACTGAAACTGAACTTTTTGTGGTTGTTTTCATACAGTTATTCATCTCCTGGTGAAAAATGAAAGTTTGAAAACATTTTTTACAGTGTTTTTTGCATCAGTTCAGTTATTAGGGTCCGAGCACTAACGGTGCAAGGACCCTATCATAACCCTTAAGATTATTATTAGGGTCCGAGCACTACAGTGCATAGGACCCTATTGGAACTGCTATGTCATTATTTCTTCGTCACAAAGAACCACTTTTTTCAGGTCCTAAATATACTCGAAAACTCACAAAACTTGGCACACACATCAGACCCGGCGAAAAATTTTATACACACCTCAATAGAAAAATGGCTCCACAGCACCACCTAGAGAATTTAAACGGAGTCCCATCGGAAGCATGTTTGACCTAGACCTACGCAATTTGGTAGGTATATGGAGGAGGTCAGGACGAACAAAAAAGTAAGAGACAGCCATACCCTAAACCCAACAGGAAGTCTGCCATTTTGGATTGTTCATTTGTCCAACCTGAGTTAACTCCTCCTAGGGGGTAAGTCACAGAGAGCTGAAATTTGGGTAGCAAGCAGAATACGCCTTGAAGGTAAAATGTTATCAAAATCATCTGCAAAGGTCAAAGGGCGTGGCCATGGCGGCCCTCTGATCTTTGATCCTTCGCCATGAAAGAGGAAGTACAGTCTAACTACCCTGTACCTGCTCCAATCTGCCCCAAACTTTACATATTTGATCAGACTGCAGTTCTGATCACATCCATTTGCCAAAATCCATTCACAGTCATCGCGCCACCTATTGGCAACAGGCTGAGGTATTACACTTCCATGTGCCATTTCTCCAAACTTTGTGATATCATTCCTAAAATTGGTCAACTAAGTCTTCCCACATTGACGATGCTACAGCATGAAGCTGTTGTGTTTTCAAGCAACTGTGTTGCCATGGCAACGCATAGTTGTTATGACACGCAAAGGATTTTTTGACAGCTTTGGAATGCTCATAAACTCATCAAAATTGACATACAAGTCAATATCGGCTCAATGACAGACAATGTGTGGCTGTTTGGCAAAATGACCATATAGCGCCCCCTGCAGCAATTGATCTATTAGCCCCCGCAGGACATTTAACCAACGTTTACAAAAATTTAGGAGGCACGTGTAACACATCAGGCACATAAAAAAGCCTCTTGGACCCATACCGTAAACTCAACAGGAAGTCCACCATTTTGAAATAACTGCAATTGTTTTGATATTTTTGTCATTTTCAAAAGCGAACTCCTCCTAGGGGTTAACTCCTACACACCTCAAATTTGGCCAGCGCATCCAACAGGGCTGGGTGATTAAAAGTCATCAAAAGTCTAAGGGCGTGGCAATGGCAGCCCTCTGAACTGTGATGATTCGCCATCACAAAGGAAGCATGTCCAACAACCTGTACATGCTCCAATCTGCCTCAAACTTTACATACTTGATCACAGTCCTGCCCTGATGAAACCCATATGCCAATATCCATTCACAGTCATAGCGCCATCTGATGGCAAAAGGAAAGAACATGTCATGTGCTATTATTAGCTGGTTGACGGTATTCTCAAATGCTGTGTCGTGAGCCTTTATACCAGGGATGTCAAACTCATTTTCATCCCGGGCACATAAGCATTATATTTACCCTCAAAGGGCCAGTTGTAATTGTAAGACTGTAATGTAACAACTCCTTAACATATTGTTAAATAATTGTCTCTGCATTTGATTGTTATTTATTATATGTACAACTATTGTGCATGCCTTTATCTTAAAGTAAGACACATGTAGCAGGGCTCCAGAATAACTTTTCCAATGGTGCTTTCAACTTTCTTTGCCGGTTGCACCAGCTAATAATTTGGTCGCCCACCCCCTTGTTTTGGTTCAGCACTGCCACAGCTATTAATGCACCATGCAGCTGATGAATAGCTTTTTTTTGCATAACTTAGTTATGTTGCAATGATTTTCAGTGATACAAGACTTGATATTTGTAAAATGTTTTAACCTGAAAATATATTTATTTTGTCACCAGTCCTCCTCTGATATCAGTCATTAGCTGGACACAGGCTAATCACTTGCTGAACATGTGTATGAGTTGATGGCACATTTTACCGATGTTCCCTAAACGCCTCACATGCTGCTCTGGCAGATGCTACCAGGTGTCTGCATTGCAGCTCCTCTGACAGGTCAGCCACCAAACATTAGTTGGAAAACAGTGGAAAGCGAGTTCTACACTAATTTGCAGAAGTTCAAAAGTTTTCTATTAGCAGCGTTTATAGCAGAGGTTTTTATTAACGGACATTTCTACGAGCTGAGCGCATTTTAAATGTCCAGACCTCTGACCTTCGGGTTTATAGAGTCAAAATCGTGATTGTTGTTAAAATGTGAATCTTCCAGATTGACTGTGGGGCTTCTTTTTCTTCCTCACTGACTCAGTCAAGATCTGTCTGCCTGCACCTGAACACTTTTATCATCAGGTGTGTCCCTCTCCCTCTCTCACCTCGCTTTTTTTTCTTTTTTTAAAAAACATAATCGGCTATGTATTGTTGTGTCATTGGAACACAGCAACAGTGAAACTGACTGTTTTACCATCAGGCAGAGAAACACTGAGTCAATGGGGAAGAAATCTGACTATTTCCCACCATAATAACTGGAGCAGCAGCTACCTGTGCCGACAGAAGGAACCAGATCAACCTGATGATCATCGTTCACTCGCACAATGCGACCACGTGAAACTTCAGCTCGCACACACTCATAAATGGTCACATTTTGGTCTCAGTCTGGAGCCCTGTGTAGGCACATTGCTGTGTTATTATAACATAAATAACATTATATTACATTATATTATATCAGGTAAATCCTATTATTTATCAGCTTAGGAAACACACATGTCTCCTGGGCCACATAAAATGACGTGATGGGCCGGATTTGGCCTGCGGGCCTTGAGTTTGACATATGTGCTTTAGACGTTGATAATGACTCATACCAAAAACTGTGAGTGCCGGTGGCGGCCGTCTGAACCGCTCAGCCCACTCCTGTAATGTTGCCTGACTGCAGCTTTGCTCCTGCACTACTGAGAAGACAGCAGCGAGGACTGAGGATTGAATGGAGTCAGAGCTCTATCTAGTGGACAAACCGTGCAAGGGCAGCATTCTGCACAACTGTGACACTGAACAGCATTCGCCGTTTTTTAAGAAAAGAGTTACGGTTAGGGCTGCAAGGTGGCGCAGTTGGTTAGCACTGTTGCCTCGCAGCAAGAAGGTTGCTGGTTCGCGTCCCGGTGGGGGCACTGGGATCTTTCTGCATGGAGTTTGCATGTTCTCCCCGTGCAACGTGGGTCTTTCCTCCCACAAGGTCCAAAAACATGTTGAGGTTAATTGGTGATTCTAAATTGTCCATAGGTGTGAATATGAGTGTGCTTGGTTGTCTGTCTCTAAGTGTGGTCCTGCGATGGCCTGGCGACCTGTCCAGGGTGTCCCCTGCCTTCGCCCTGAGACGCTGGGATAGACTCCAGCCCCCCGCGACCCTAGTGAGGATTGAGGGTGTATAGATAATGGATGGATGGAGTTACGGTTAGGTGATTTTCACTTTGCCTGGAGCCCATTTCTACCACATTTCTACCGCGTCCGACACGTGTGGAAGTGCGAAGACCCATCCATTGCTGCTTCTGGCGTAAGTTATTATTATTATTATTTAAGTTTCTAACACTTGGAAAGATCAAGTTTATTATACTTGCTATTTTTAAGTTCATCAAATTAAGTAAATACAGCTAAATTTGAAGTAAACTTTACAAATAGATATGAAGTAAACTGAATTTAAGACTAATGGTTATGTTTACTTACCTTTTTTGAGTTTCCTAGATTCGTTTAAGTAAGATCAACTTGTGTAC